>NC_133620.1:406222498-406519998 GCF_048593235.1 Sminthopsis crassicaudata
ATTTACTGTGAAAATTCTCTCCTCCATTGATCAGCATCGCAGTGAGAAGCTAGGGAAAGCCTGGACAGCTGGTAGATGACTAAGAGAAACTTACTACCAAGTGGCCAGGCCAGCTCACAGATTAAAACCGTGCTGAAGTCTAAAATAGAAGAAACATTATATTATAATCCCGAACTCTTACCACACTCCTTGGTAGGAAAAAAAATTCTAACCTACACACTCACTCTTGGCTATCTGAAATATGATCATAGCCTAAATGAGCTGCATTGTCTTGTAACTCAGGATGACAGGGACACACTTATTACACAAGGTGATTTACGTGACAGCTTTCATGTAAGTCACCAGCTGTTAAGTTCCTGCTGAACGGCAGGGACACATGAGAACTTCCTGGTCACCATGAGAAATAGAGGAGCTAGGGACCTTCCTTCCCCCAAACAGTAAGTGACTAAGAGCCTGATGAGGGTGACCCAAGGGATCAGCATTAGCCCCTTCTGACCTGCTGATGACAGCCAACATGTCTAGCCATTGGGCTTTGGAAATCATTGCAGAAAAATCCAACTAATCAATGACTTTCCAGCTATTTTATGCCCGTTGTGCTGTCCATAACAAACTAAAAGCTGACCCTGCAGCTCGTATTAAAAATGAGAATATCACTTTTGCCCTCAACCTTTTAACAACCAAGAAATCTGTTATTATCATAAACAAATAAATTATTTTTCTTCCAACACTATCTTCTACATGAAATCTTTTTCCTATACTCCAATTACTAGTGCTCATTCCACCATACTACCTGGGATTTGAGATACACATGCATGTATGTATGTACATATACACATATATATAAATATGTGTATACACATATATGTATTAACTATATGTGACATGTATGTTGTATCAATATATAAATAACACATAATGCACATTGTATATGCATAATATACAATTTATAATCTATTAATATAATCATTATATTAAGCACATATAAGTATATTTATATTGTTACATATTAATACAAAATACTAAATTACATATGATTAATTTTATACATATTCATATATGCTTATTATCTTTTCTGTAATAATGTAAGCTCCTTGCAAATAGAAATTGTTTCATTCGTTTTACTTGCATTCCCAGCTCCCATTGTGGAACATAGTAAGCACTTAATAAATGATTGGCAATCAGATAAAAAGGATCTAGGTTAAGTTGCTCTATTGCTGTTAGCAATTTTTATCTGACTATTCTATTGTACCACTGATAAAGTGAGTGCTTTTTATTATAATTGAATAATAATATTTTGGAGTCTAAATTTATCCTACATATTTGTTGAAAACATTTTCATAACTCCAATAGCAGATGGGTTGATAAGGATGATATGAACTTTGTCATATTCTCACATGATTTTAATTTCTTCTGCCAGGTCTCTTGATTTGGAAAGATTTTCATTCTATATAGTTTGGATTATGGGATTATGGGTGTGTATGTATTAAAATATTTAAAAATTTTTTGTATTATGGGTCAATGCTATGTCCAAACTGTTATGGATCCACAGTAAGGATCTAAATCCAATACAATTTGTTATTCAGGATCTTAATAATATTTGTGTACAGAGCCAGAACTCTGGAGAAGTAGACCTGAAACAAGATGTTAACTCAGAAGAATTGATGAGACAATGGTTATCTAGTTTGCATATATACTTAGAACTTAGCATGGTGATGTAATGGTTCTCTAAGTTCACACATAATCAGTATGCTGTAATGATGTAATTAGTATATAATAGTCAACAAGGACTGGAAGAGGGATATTCTATCTCCCACCATCCTGGCGGCTCTCCTGCCTCCTGCATTCCTCCACTTTGACAGTCTGGAGGTTCCCCAGAAAGCTAGCCCAGCCCCAGGTGAAGGAGAAAGACTGTGAAGGATATAATAAAGACTTTGAACTTTATTTGTGACTATTGTTGTGGTGATTATTCTGCTAAAACCAAGGCTGGTCCTGAGACCTCCAGAGAGCTAGCCAGAACATTACATATTTCAGGCATCTAAGTAGCACAATGTGTACGCATGAAGTCAGAAAGACAAATTCAAATCCAGAATCAAATGCTTATTAGCTGTGTCACTTACCTCAGTTTCCTCATCTATAATATGGGGACAGCAATCACACCTACCTACCAGGGTTGTTATAAAGATCAAATGAGCAGTTTGTAAACCTTATAGTGCCGTATAAAATACAAATTATCATCATCATCATCATCATCTGGGGGTTTCTATTTCTAATGCAATGATTTGTCATTTGAAATTTTACAAAAGATAGTGACTTTCTAGGATATAACACATGAGAGTGTTCATTTTGTAGCCTGTAGTAAAGCATTGCCCATGTTACTGTTTTCTTGGTTAATGTGCTTCAATCAATAGATCCACCTCCTTAAGGCTAGGTTTTCTGTAATTTCTAGTGGTACTGACCTGTTCCTGAACCATGATCATAAGTCCCTATATTTCTATAAATAAACTAGATGATTTAGCTCTTTGCTAAATGTTTCTTTTTCTAAGCTCTTATTATAATTTATATGGAAAGTGATGGCAATAACTCTATATTGTTATTTTCTTATTTTCATTTTATTTGATGGAGTTTAGATAAAAATGTTCTGTAAAAACTATTATTATTGTTGTTTTATGATTAATATTTGACAGAGTATTGTGCAGGTGAATCAAAATGAATGAGTGAATGGAAAATATTAAGCAATTGCCATATCCTGAACACTATTGAATCAATCAACTAACAATAAACATATGTAGTAAATACATTGTACTAGGTCTTAGAAATGAAAAGTGAAAGTCTTTTCCCTCAAGGAGTTTAGATTCTATTGGGGGAGCCAATATAAATATAAGGATGTTGATGGGGGAAGGGGGCACCAAAAGCTGTATATTAATATTAGTATATTATAGTTATCCATTGTGAATTTTCTTTGCTTATGAGATTACAAGCTCTGAGAGGCTAGAAATTGCATTTTATTTAAACATTCAGTCCCAGAGCTACCACTCTTTACTCTTTGGCAAATAAATGTTTTGTTTTTGTTTTTGTTTTTGTTTTTTTGTTTTGTTTTGTTTTGTTTTTAATTCATGATGAATGGAGTTTTAAAAAATGAAGTTAAAAATAATCATTAGTCCATTAAGAGGCATATATTATGCCCTGGAGACAGGTTCCATTGAAATTTTAGGATTTATTCAATAGGCTGCTGCACAACATTGATTATCAATAAAAATAAAGGATAGGGACAGAACATGTAATTTCTTTGGTTCAGATGAGAAAACTTTATCAATGCACCTTCCCTGCAAGATGTAGTTTTGGGAAATTGCCTAGAGCAGAGAAGTAAAAAAAAGACCTAATGGATTCCATATCATTCCCAAATGTTATCAAGACCATATGAAAATGTAATTAGGAAATATTTAACAGAATAAATAAAACAGGGGAAGCTAGATGATTCAGTGGATAGAGTACCAGTCCTGAAGTCAAGAGGACCTGAGTTCACTAGATATGTGACCCTGGACAAGTCACTTAACCTCAGATTATCTCAGGGAAGGAAGGAAGGAAGGAAGGAAGGAAGGAAGGAAGGAAGGAAGGAAGGAAGGAAGGAAGGAAGGAAGGAAGGAAGGAAGGAAGGAAGGAAGGAAGGAAGGAAGGAAGGAAGGAAGGAAGGAAGGAAGGAAGGAAGGAAGGAAGGAAGGAAGGAAGGAAGGAAGGAAGGAAGGAAGGAAGGAAGGAAGGAAGGAAGGGAGGGAGGGAGGGAGGGAGGGAGGGAGGGAGGGAGGGAGGGAGGGAGGGAGGGAGGGAGGGAGGGAGGGAGGGAGGGAGGGAGGGAGGGAGGGAGGAAAGAAAATTGGATAGATAAGTAAATAGATAAATGAATGAATAAAAATATAAAAGAATATAGAGGATCTTAACAAGTGGTTTTCTTAGTCAATATGCAGTTTATGGGGAACCTTATGTATAAATTAGTGACATTCATTTCTAGTTGTGTTTGAAATAGCACTTACCCAGGATCATACAGCCAGTATAAGTAAGTATACTTGATTTAGGCCCATGTCCTTCTGACTTTAATGCAGCTTTCCATGCTGCTTCTTCAGTGATAGAAATAATCTTGGGTTTTTTCCCCCTTCACATTCAGAAAAACAAAACATTTCAACAAACTTTACAAAAGATGGTTAAGATACTAACACCTAAGAAAGAACAAAAGAGAATGAATAAGTGAAAATCAAGTTGCCTCCTATGCTTTATCTAATTTTTTCAACACAGAAACCAAAATACTGACTGTACACAATAAATGAGGCCTTGAAAATCTCTTAGTGTTGAACCACACAGATAAAAGAATTAAAAAAAATATCTATAGGGTCTCCTTTCTTGCCCTTTAAATATTTTTAATAATATTCTATTTCCCCCAGTTGCATGTAAAAACAATTTTTACTCTTTTTTTTTTTAAGTTTTGAATTCCAAATTCAATTCTTCCTTCTCTCCTCTTACCCCTCCCTGAGATGATAAACAATCTGATATAGATGGGCAATCATACACATAGGTATTTTAAGGAAAGGGACATCTCAACTTTGTACAACAATATCTCAGTCTCTATCATGAGTGTAAAAATGACTAATTCAGGATAATGATGATGAACATCCATGTGCATCTATTACTACCAAATCTCATGATGATAGAGCATGAGTCAAACTATTTATTCACTATATATTGGTCATTTTGAAATTGTGATCTCTTCCAACCCATGGAAAATGAGAGGGAAGGAGTGTCCAGAAAAGAGACTCTATTTGGTATAACAGTCTACTCCCAGCTAAGACTCAAATCCTCTGGGGAGCTAGAGATAATGGTCCAATCTCAGCCAAACAGCTTTATTGGAAACAAAAACAACTGTACTCTACTTGCATTCCAGTTTCCCTTGTGATTTTAATTAAGATCACATCAATTAAGTTTACTTATCACTTTGCAGTGGAATTCTTGAAAAATGCATAAAATTTAAGCTAGTTTTCTCCCTCTTTACAGATAAGAAAAGGGATTGCATCATACTGATTGCATATTTAACTCTTGAACCAGCTGCACAAACCCTTGGTGCATTATGTAAGGGAGGAGAAATTAAAAACTCTGGAGGCTAAGACAAAGAGTAAGTTCATGAAATAGAACTTTAGCTTCTACTGAGAGATGATTCCAAGATAGGAGCCACTGAATAATGGCCACAGCTAACCAGAAGCAGATTTTCATAATTATCTCTTTATCCCCAAGGCCAGAAAATGGGTTTAACAGATATTAAAATTCCAGTTCAAAGAACTTAAGTCAACCTTGCTAGAGAAAGTAAAATTATGGAAGCCTAATAGAATGGGTCAATTTCTAGGAATGTCAGGCAACTGGATGAAGCTTCCCAAAGGATAAGAGTTTAAGAGATAAAAGATTTAAAAGCAAGTAAATAACTGACCACTACTACTGGTCTCTATTAAAAACAAAGAATAAAAACTCTAGACTTATGCTTTCATTAATATAGGGAATTCCTAGGAAAGAAACCACTTATAATATAAACCTATAACTGCACTGCAATCTATGTAGAGCCTGGGACATGGAGTAACTGATTTGTCCAAGGTGTTTCTTTCCCTGTCTCTCTCCCTGTGTCTCTTTCTGTCTCTCTGTCTCTCTGTCTCTACCTCTGTTTTTTTTTCTCTCTCTGTATCTCTATCTCTGTCTATCATACATCAGATATCTCATATACACATATGTATGTATACATATATATATATAAAATGTGTGTGCTTATGTGTATATACATACAAGATACACATACAACACATACATACATATGTAGTAGAACTTAAATCAATCAATCAATCAATATTTTATAACTTCTACCCTTCTGAATGGAGGATTGGAAGCTAGAGTAAAAAAACTCCTCCTAAAGCCTCCATTTAAAGAGGGCTTGCAGACCAGTCAAGTCTTTATTTCCCACCAGTAGCACTCCTTTGGATTAGACCCATCATGCCCCTGCATCAAGTACCTTCTCTTTTCTTCCCCTCCTTCTTTCAGTGTCCTTTTTTGAGTTGTTCTGGATTGCATGATTCTTTTGGGTAAAGACTGTCTTTCATATTTGAATTCCTTGAGCTTAGCATGGGTCCAAGAACCTAATCAGTGCTTAATAAATGGTTACTGACTGATTTGCTTAATACTTACAATGTGCCAAAATTTTCTGACTCTACGGTCAGATCTCTACTCAGTATGTCAGGGCCCTTGCTGATTCTCTAAAATAATACCTAAAGAAAAATGACATCCTTCTGCATTTGACAAATACGTGGTTGAACTCTAGTATAGTTTATGGAAACTTAATAGTGATAAGACAAAATGAATAATAAAGGTAATCCTTGACTTATGAATTCCCAATATATGAATAGTCAAACAGTCAAATATGAATATTTGACCACCTGAACTATGTCATACTGAGGCAAAAGTTCTCCTCTTTCAGTTCCAGAAAGCATTTCATGATTTCTCTGCTAGGGTATTCACTTCCACTTAACAAAGATGCCCAAAGATCTAGAACCATAGCTAGGGAAGGTGTTTCCCAAACTCCTGGCTTCTTTCCCTGATGTTTTCAAATGGCAATTCAATTGCTAAGCTAGGCCCCACAAACTTTTATCTAGCCCAAAATGTGGGCTGAAATAGATACATATTTACAATTTAAATCATAGAGCATCATATCCTTTGAAATATATAATTGCTGTAGTAGGGAAAATCTACCTGTGTTCTAAGGAACAAAGAACAGATACTACTGGAATTCAACTTTTTTGTAAACCAAGGGCTTTATAGAATCACAGTCATTAGCATCTTTTTGATTTCAGAAACTTCTCATTTTATTTCATATTTTATTATAGGGCAATGTAGTGGGGAGGAGGGTAATGTACAGATATCATCAGTTGATCATTTGAATTCAGTGGACATTTATTAAGTCTCTGCTGTTCTCAGAGCACTGTCCTGTGAGCTGGCATGGGTAAGTCATGGTCTATTTTCAGGAGATAACTATCTATTAAGACGTATATAGATAAATACAAAACATGATAACTACATTTAAGAAATGCAAAGAAAGTGTTGTCTGAGGACTGGGAATGGTAGAGCAGGGGCAGAGGGCAGGGAAGAGATGCTGGGAAAGAATAAAAAAAGCCTTTCTAAAGAATAATGAGCAGGGGCAGCTAGGTGGCACAGTGGATAGAGCACCAGCCTTGAATTCAGGAGGACCTGAGTTCAAATCTGGTCTCAGACACTTAACACTTCCTAGTGTGTGACCCTGGGCAAGTCACTTAACCCCAGCCTCAAAAAAAAAAAAAAAAAAATGAGTCTTTAAGAAATCTTTATTATCATCTAGTCTAAGGATTCTTAATTTTTTTTTGGTACCATGAATTCTTTTATCAGTCTATTGAAGCCTATGGATCTCTTCTTAAACTAAAGTTTTTGAATGCATAAAATCAAACACATAGATTTCACTCATAACTGAAATGCAGTTATCAAAATATCTCTTTAAAAAACTATATTAGCAGATCCCAGGTTAAGAACCCTAATAAAATCCCTTCATTTTATAGGTCAGGAAACTAAAGACCAAATAAATTTAACATCTGGACCAAAATTGCACATATAATGAGGCCAAAATTTGAACCCAGATTCTCAGATTCCAAATTCATTGGTCTTTCAAGAAAATCATACTTCTTTTTACATGAAATGGCCTCAAAGGAGAGTTAGCCCTTCACTAGGTAAAGAAGCCACTCCAATCTTTTTCTTTTTTCTGGAGCAAAGTCACGAAGTCAAGAAATACAATGATTTTCCAAGGGTCAGAGAACAATACAGTATAATTGTAGTATGGAGCTCATGGAGAGGACTTGTAGGAGATTAGACTGGGAAGGCAGGTATGCGCTAGGTTTTGAAATGTCAGACAAAGTAGTTTGATAAAAATTGTAAAGAACCTGGGACCAAAGGTATGATAAACTCAGTGACTTGGATGAAGCTATGTTTATCAAATTTTAAGATAATCCAAAGCTAGCAAGAATCAATCACTAACATATGCTGGATACTAGAATCATTCATTATCCAAAAAGCTTTCAACTGTTAGAATAATGGGCTGAATCTAAAAGATAAAATTGAATTGTAAAATGTAATTTTCTACTTGAGTTCAAAAAATTAATTTTATAAATGCAAGGTGGGGGTGGGGCTACTAGAAGAATTCATGAGAAAAAAAAATCTAAGGATTTTAGTGATCTATAAGCTCACAATGAAATTTATATAAGTGATACAGCCCAAACAATGGATGGGATCTTAAACTGCATTTAGAGAAGTATAATATCCAGACAGGAGATCATAGGATTATAAAATCATGAATCTAAAGCAAGACAAAACTTCAAAGGCCAGATAATCCAATAACCTTATTTTATAAATGAAGAGTTCATAAATGCAGGCAGTTTAGTTAGATGACTTATACAAGGTCACATAAATAGTAAAGGTCAAAGATATGATTAAAAACAAGATCCTCAGACTCCAGACCCATTGATCTTCCCAAAACACAATTCCATACTTGTATTATGATTTTCTCTGGGCAACTATATCATCATCCTCATCATCCTCATTGTACTTAAACGACATATGTCCAGTGCTTTATATGTCCAAATAATTTACAAAGATCTCATTTTATCCTCTCAACAACCCTGAAAGTTAAATACCATTATTATTCCCATATATAGAGAGTAGTATGCAGTTGTGGGCAATACATATTGAGAAGAACATTGATAACTGATTGGTAACAGGCCTGGAGATCAAGTCATTTTTAGCATTTATTGAAGAGTCAAAGAGAACAGGAAGATTTAACCAAATGAAGAAAAGACATAAGAGATATGATAATTGTCTTCAAAAACATGGCAAGCTTTCACATTGAAGAGGGTTGTTCTTGTTTCAGAAGACAAAGCTCTGATAAATCAATGGCTAGAATATGCAGGATAACTGATGTAGACTGATGTAATGTTCTTCTGTTCTCTAAATTGTAATCCTTCTCTTGGGGGCAGTATTTCTTGGGGAGCTTCTGGAGGCAGCCTTGGCTTTAGTTCCAGTTCAATAATCCCAAATACAACCAGGAGTTAAAGTCCAGATCCTATATTGTGTCCTTCAAATATTGTCTCTTCCAAAATTTTATCTCCTTCACTTGGGGCTCTGTTAGCTTTCTTAGAGGCCTATCTCTCTCCTTGGTTCCCCGATGAGCTCTTGTCAGAATGTTTCCAGCCAGCTTCGGTCTCTATCTCCCTCTGAATCCAAAGCCTCCAGCCAGCATGAAGATAGACGTGGGAATGAAATCTTGACTCCTCCTCCCTGAATCTTGGCTCCTTATATCCTCCCAGAGAATGGGCTTGTGGGTCCTCCCTGGGCTTGTGGGAGCTCCTTAAAAGTATGCTCTCTTAAAGGTGTGAAAGGTGTGAACTCTGAGCTAGAGAATTGTTAAGTACCATACTAAATTAGATAATTATATCCATTCCAGTGACTTAGTACCTTGTAAGAATCCTAACAGACTGAATGTAATGAAAATTTTTCCAACAACTAGAAATTCCTTTGGAAGTAGAGTGTTCCCCTTCCATTGTTCCCTAACTCCACCCTAGGTCAGATGATCCACCTGGATATGTTGTTAAATGGATTTTTATTTGGATACAGATTAAAACTGAATGGTCATAAAGTCTTTTTCAACTTTCAACAATTTTTTAATTTGGTGTGAGTCCCTGGAGATTTTTGTTCAAAACAATTCCATAGCCAAATATATGAATTTAAAAAAATATTATTCTGGCAGCACTATGAAGGACAGATGCAAAGGGGAAGAAAGTGGAAATAAAAAAAAAATTGTTAGGAAACTATTACTTTTTTATTTTACATTTTTTATTAATTTTATAATTATAATTTTTGACAGTACATATGCATGGGTAATTTTTTACAACATTATCTCTTGCACTCACATCTATTCCGAATTTTTCCTCCTTCCCTCCACCCCCTCCACTAGATGGCAGGCAGTCCCATACATGTTAAATGTGTCATAGTATATCCTAGATACAATATATGTGTGCAGAACTGAATTTCTTGTTGCAAAGGAAGAATTGGATTCAGAAGGCAAAAATAACCTGGGAAGAAAAATAAAAATGCAAACAGTTTACACTCATCTCCCAGTGTTTCTTCTCTGGGTATAGTTGATTCCGTCCAACAACTGGAATTGAATTAGATCCTCTCTTGTTGAAGATATCCTCTTCCATCAGAATACATCCTCGTACAGTATCATTGTTGAAGTGTATAATGATCTTCTGGTTCTGCTTGTTTCACTCAGCATCAGTTGATGTAAGTCTCTCCAAGCCTCTCTGTATTCATCCTGCTGGTCATTTCTTACAGAACAGTAATATTCCATAACATTCATATACCATAATTTACCCAACCATTCTCCAATTGATGGGCATCCATTCATCTTCCAGCTTCTAGCCACTACAAAAAGGGCTGCCCCAAACATTTTGGCACATACAGGTCCCTTTCCCTTCTTTAGTATTTCTTTGGGATATAAGCCCAGTAGTAGCACTGCTGGGTCAAAGGGTATGCACAGTTTGATAACTTTTTGGGCATAATTCCAGATTGCTCTCCAGAATGGTTGGATTCTTTCACAACCCCACCAACAATGCATCAGTGTCCCAGTTTTCCCACAGCCCCTCCAACATTCATCATTATTTTTTTCCTGTCATCTTAGCCAATCTGATAGGTGTGTAGTGGTATCTCATGGGTGTCTTAATTTGCATTTCTCTGATTAATAGTGATTTGGAACACTTTTTCATATGAGTGGAAATAGTTTCAATTTCATTGTCTGAAAATTGTTCGTATAGGAAACTATTACAATAATCTAAAGTTTTATAATAAATTAAATACTTTAGATAGATGATTGATAAGAGATGATAGAAAATGAATATATGATAGATGGTAGATAGATGGATGATAGATTGATAGATGATAGATAATAGAAATCAAGGTGATAGATGATAGAGATTCTAGATAGATTGATGATAGATGATAGATGACATATAGACAGACAGATAAATGAACATTATTAACCACTTACAATGAGGCAGGCATTTTGCTAAGTACAGGATAACTAAATGGTAATAAATAATCCATTATATATACATATATAATTTTATGGATTATAACAATGGATTATGACAAATCATAAAGGAAAACTAGAAAGAGAACAATAGTAATATCACATGGCATGGTGGGGAGATGACCATTAAATGGCGTGGAGTCCTGATTAAGGACAAGGTGAGACAAAACATTGTAGTAACAGAATGTAAGGTCTAGTGGGAGGGAGATAAGTATAATGATCTGGATGTAGGAGTATAGCATGGAAATGGCTGGTATTCACAAGACTAGTATAAGAGGTATAATTGTAACTTGGGTACAGCACTCTTTCTCCATAAAGTCTTTCCTAAACTAATCCTTTTCCGTAAAAAAATTGAAAATAATTTTCTTTTATCCAATCTCAGATAACTCTATTCTCCTCATGGACTCACCATATTCTAATATATATTATACTTAACCTATCTATTTTCACAGTTCTATTATCTCCCTACTAATGAGAGAGTTTCTTTAAGGAAATATTAATTTTTAATTTCAAAATACATTGCACATACTCAGAAGTTGATGGTGTTTGAATATGTAGGCTCTGCCATCACTCTTCCATATCTCTATTTGAACTAGAACATCAGAACTTCCAAGCATAACTATTTCTTTTCCCCTGTATGAGTAATCACGAGGGTTTATAAATTTTGGTCTCCTAATAATATGTTTATGAATATCTATCTGTATATTGATCAGTTCAATTTTTCATGGCTCTATGGACCATAGCCACCAATACTGTCCTTGAGGTTTTCTCAAAGAGCAGTGACTTGCCCAGAATCACACAGCTAGTCAGTGTCTGAAGGCAAATTAGAACTCATATGGTGACTCCAAATCGGCACTCTATCCACTGAGCTATTATTTAGTTGCCTCAGATAAATTTAGATCAATTAATGTTTATGAAGGGCTATATATAAGAAGGAATAGCAAGGACAAAAATACAAAAATATTCCCCAAATTCTCCTTTTTATGCTCTCCTTCAGTCCTGGTATTGGGGACTAAAGCAAAGAGATTACTTAAAAATACCCTTCCCTCCTCTCTTGAACATTTTTCTCCTTTTAGAGCATCCCCACCAAATTCATGATTTGATGAGACATGGCCAGTATATAAATCCCTTATTTGTAGGACATGGTGTCTTAGTCTGAAAGAAGATTCATTCTTAGCCTGAGTCAAGCCAGTTGATCTTCAGAGCTGTGTCCTTATTGGATTTGGCTACCAGCTCCCGTTGCTGAAGTTACCTTTGATAGTTTGGGAAACACATATCACATCCTGTTCTGTTCTATCTCTGATAATCATATACCTAAGCTCAGGAAAGAATATATACAAGACAACAGGGGAAAACATAAGTACCTTCTATTCTTGGCTCCATGGTATCTGTGTGTCATTAAACTATCAGTGGCCAGTGTAGATCAATGGGAATAGAGAGAAGGAAATAGATGTCAAAGGAGGATGAAGAAACCTGGACAAAGAGAATTTAAATGCTAACTATTGACATGCTTAATGGGCAGCACAGCCACAAATGGACCTGGTCAGAGATCTATAAACCTTAGGCTCCTATAAGTATACTGAACTGCCTCTCTGAGAATATAATTTAGAATGGAAGAGGATATTTCAGAGTTGTGAGTATAAAGTTCTGGAATATTTTCTGCCCCGTTTGTCTCTTCCTTCAAAATCTTGATCAAAATTCATCACTTCTTGAGTAGAACCAAGAGAACACTGTACATAGCAACAATAAGATTATACAATGATCAATTTTGATGGACATGGCTTTTTTCAACAGTGAGATGATTCAGACCAATTCCAATGGTCTTGTGATGGAATCATCTGAACCCAGAGAGAGAACACAGAGTGGAAACTGAGTGTGGATACAACATAGTGCTTTTACTTTTTTTGTTGTTGTTTGCTTGCTTTTGTTTTCTTTCTATTTTTTTCTCTTTGTGATCTGATTTTTCTTGTGCAGCATAATAATTGTGGAAATATGTATAGCAGAATTACTTGCCATCTAAGGGGGAAAGGTAAGGAGGAAAAAATTTGGAACACAAGGTTTTGCAAAGGTGAATGTTAAAAAAAGATGCATAAATTTTGGGAAAAAAAAGGTTTAAAAATAATAAAAGTAAATAAAGAAAGGAATGATAGAATTTTTTTAAAAAATTAACATACTCCTAAGCAAACCCCCCCAAAACAAACAAAAAAAAACAAACAAAAATAAACAACTTAGCACTTTCATAAAATCTTTTAAAAATTTAATCTCATATATAAGTCTGATTTTTCCATATATAATTTAGGCTTCTATGAATGACCAAAACAAATAAGGACAGTAATTGGTATATAATATTTTATAATTTTCAAAGTGTTTTATCCTCATAACTCGGAAGCATAGGTATTACTATGGTAAGTATAACTTATTTTTATTTTAAAATATTTTTAAGTTTTGTTATAAGCATGAAGAAACTCAGGTAGACAGAAGTGATATGGTTTTTCTACAGTCATATGTAAATATAAATTTTGGAGGGAAGATTTAAACTTGGGTTTCTTGACTCTAAGACTAGCACTTTAGTCAACAGGTTATGGAACGAATGAAGGAGTGAATGAATGAATGAAAAAAAATCATTTATTAAGAGCCTATTGAATGTAAAGTGTTAGGAATACAAATATAAAAGTGAGATGGCATTTTCTCTCTAGGAGCTTACAATCTAATGGGTGAAGTGTTAGAACACATATAGAAAAATTCTAACTAGAGAAAGGAGTTTGGTCTAGGGTATCAAAGGGATGGTGAGTAGAGTTAAAGGGCATTCACTTGTCATTTCCTTAACAGAACTAATGGTATCATTAATTTTATTACCTATCCAACCTAAGAGCAAGAGATAGAAATTGGATATTTAAATATGTATATTATGGCAGGGTAGATGGCAAGATGCTCAGCTAGACCTTGGTTTCCTGGTGAATGGCTTGTGAAGCAAGGTCTGGGGAGTATATGAAGTGTGTATTTCTGTGTGTATGTATATATACATATATATATTAATATATGTGTACAATGCATTTATATGTATACCTTAACATATATTTACATAGGAATCTTCTTACATGTATATATCATAGATATACATATTATATACTAACTATATTACATGTATACATACATATATATACACATATCATACATGTATATGGATAGATTATATGTGTGTACATATATGTATATAGATATATACACAACACATAAAAGAGGAGCTGAAAATGAGGGGAGGATACATAGGTGATTAAGCCCAGAGAATCAGGAATGGCATTTTTCCCCCAAAATGAAGGCTCTCAGAAGAACTCACCAATGGGATCAAAATCAGAATCCCAAAGCTGACTGAATCATTTTCCTAAGAGTTATTGCTGTGAATATCCTAGCACTTCCACCAGTGAGTTTCTCAAGTATAGAAATTGTGCCAGCTATTTCTAGTCCTTCCTTCCATGGGGTCTAAAAAGGATTTAGCATATGGTGGCTATTCAATAGTTTTTACTGATTGCCTCTTCTCAGTCTAAATATATATATATATATATATATATATATATATATATATATATATATATATATATATATATATATATATATATATATATATATATATATATATATATATATATATATTTGTAGAGTACTTTTTTCAAAGTACTCTCACCTCACAACAAAACTATAAGATAGATATTATTATAATAATATCTATTAGTTAGTTATCAGAGGCTCAGAGAGGTTAAGAGTCTTGCTCAAGTTGTATAGGAAGTAAATAAAATAGGACTAGACTAGAAAGAAGTCAGACCTTAGGATTTCTAGTTTAGAGCTTCACCAGGACATTTGTGGAGGAATTATAGAATCATAAGGTTTAGAACTAGAAAGCATCTTAAAAGTCACCTACTTCCATACCTCCCCAGGCCCATTTTACAGATAGGGAAATTGAGACTCAGAGAAACTAAATAACTTCCCTAGGATCAGTATGCTTTAATTGACTTGTGTGTATGTATGTGTGAGTGTGTGTGTGTATGTCCTCAAGTGTGCAGTCATTTTGATTGCTCCCTAGGACTATTGAGCATTGACTTTGAACTTCTGGAGTTCAGGGAGAGACCAGCTTGAGTGGGGCTTGTCAGAATATTGGGGGAGACACTGACCTTCAGCACAACCTCAGGCTCCAGTCATGTGGCGGTTGTGATGTGGTCGCTGAGTACAGTAAGAGCACGCATGAGATACTGGCCGTTGATCCTGCTGATGACAGATGTAAGTGTTGGGGACTAAAGTGAGCTTTCTAAAAATAGGATCTATGGAGAACCTGCCTGAAGCTCAGGCCTCTGGAAAACCAATAATTAAGTGACCCCATCGTTGTCACTTAGCAGGAAAAGCAATAGAATTTTTAGAAATCAATGGTTGTTGTCTAGAATTGTGAAATATCAGAACTGGGAGGGACCTTTCTGTGTCTAGAAATGTTTGAGGATTTGAACAGGCAGGGACCTTAGGGATCATCTATCTATTCTTTTCATTTAATAGGTAAAAAAATCGAGGTCAAGGTAAGGTGAAGCAATTTATTCAAGCTTACATGAGGGACAAAACTAGGGCTTAGAATCACCTTTAGGGGTCTTAATTCTCAGGCTAACCCACTAGCCACTAGCCCTCATGTCTTTAAATTATATCAAATGAAATATATAACAAAATCCTTGACCTTAAATAATTTGAAATGTCATTCAGTTTCACTGGTGTTGCCATGTCTGACTATGGCTCTAGTTGGAGTTTTCTTGGCAAAGATACTGTTTGCCATTTTCTCCTCCAGTTTATTTTACAGATGAGGAAACTGAGGCAAATAGGTTCAATAATTTGCTTAAATGACTTGACAGCTAGTAAGTGTCTGAGGTCAGTTTTGAACTCAGGAAGATGAGTCTATGGTTTCCAGCAAATGTTCTAACCACTCCACCACCTAGCTAAATGTAGTTAGGGAAGTAAAAAAAAAAAAAAAAAAAATAAGAACAAAATTATAATAATTAGACAAATTTACATATTGTAAAGTTAATAAAATGTCTTATAAACAACTATGAAGTAGTGTGAGAGTTTGAGAGTTTTCTATATTTTGAGGGTGAGGAAACGGGATTAGACAGATAAAAAGAAAAACCTAAGTTTACACAGGTATAAAGTGCCAGAAACAAGATTCATATTTATTTCTTTTAGCTTTGAGTCCAATGCTCTTCTGATTATAATTAGATTCAAATTATTGTAAAAATGGGAAATGGTGCAGGCAATGCTAAAAATCTGGGTCTCTATCATAGAAATTTTATGTTTGTCAGCTTTGTTTCCAGTTAGACAAATCTACATAAAATGGTGCCCATTGAGAACAGGTTTGTTGTAAATTACCAATGTTTTATCATGAATATTAACATAATTGATTGCTATTTCCCCCCTTATAATAAAGTGAGATATTTAAAATTATCAGCAAGATTAATTGCCATTGCTACAAGTGGATACACTATTTGATTTAGTGGAGAAAATAATCAAATAACCAAAATCATAACATTGCTCCTAATCATATGAGAGAGTCTGGTTTCAGGCCTCACCTAAATATAGGTTCATAAGATCATAAGTCATAGATTTAAGGGACTTTGGAAAACATTAGTCCAGCCCTTTCATATTTTTAATAATAGTTTTTTTGTTTTTCAAAATACACCCAAAGATAGTTTTCAACATTTACCATTGCAAAACCTTGTGTTCTAAATTGTTCTCCTTCCTTTCCCCCATCCTTTCTCCTAGATAACAAATAATCCAATATTTATTTAACATGAGCAATTCTTTTAGACCTATTTCTACATTTTTCATGCTGCGTGAGAAAAATCAAATCAAAAAGGAAAAAAATAAGAAAAATAAGCAAGTAAGCTACCACAAAGAAGGTAAAAACAATACTGTTGTAATCCAGATTCACTATCCACAGTTTTCTTTCTGAATACAGATCATTTTCATTTTACAGATGAAGAAAATTAGACATGAAGTTAAATAATTTGCTGATCATCACACAAGTTAGTAAGTATCTGAAGCAGAATTTTAGCTCAGGTCTTGTGAACTCTCTGCTACAACCACAAATCTGTAAATCTTCCCCCAAGTCCTCCAACCTTCACTGATCCTTCCTTTCTTGGAATCCCTATCAACTTAAAGATAGAAAATACCAATTATCACTTAATTGAAACATATAAATATTACCTTGTCCCATTCTTTAATAGTTTCATTTTCTCAGGCAGAATGGAAGCTACCTGAGGAAAGATAAGGAAAAGGGTAAGAAATTTGAACTATGTAGACTAAAAGAACAAAGACTGAGAAGTCAGTTGAGTCATAATCAAAGAAAGTAACCAAGTTCATGGTCAAACCAGAGTTTATCAAAGTGTACCACATTCAAAGGGGGTGACAATGCTGAGAAAGGAATTTTTAAAGCTGATTCCAAAAGCCCAAATATCAGCATAAGGGAGCAGGATGAATGCAATAAAAAGGAGAGCAATGGAAGAGGTGATCTTTTGTTTTGCTTTTCTGCCCCGGGAATTGTTCTTTTACAATGATAACCCTCTGTTTCTGAGTAATTTCACTCATGTTCAATCTTCAAAAATCCCATTTAGGGTTTTCCTGGCAAAGATATTAGAGTGGATTGCTATTTCCTTCTTCAGCTCATTTGACAGATGAGGAAACCGAGATAAACAGAGTTAAGTGACTTTCCCAAAGTCACACAGATAGAAAGTGTCTGAAGTCAAGATTTAACTCATCTTTTTTGACAATATGCTCAATACTCTATTCATTACACACAACATCCCTCTTCCTCCTCATTTTAATAAACAGCATCTATCCATTGTGGTCTCTTGTCCACACTACTCTGGCCACTGAACGGGAATCTATATTCAATATTTTAGTGGATCGATAATTCTTAATGAACAGAGTGACCAAACTTCTATGGGGAAAGATCTTTACACAAGAAATGACCTTCCAGCTGCCACCACACATGTTGACAGAAAAGTGACTTGCTGACCAAGAAAATACAGCCACCCCAAGAATGAACTGTATGTAGTCCCTCACGTGACCTCTGGCTCTGGATTTTCCATTTTACCTTCCAAGTCACAGTCAGTTCCCTGAGTAGGGAATTTCCTGCAGCTGGTAATAAATGGGCACGAAGCTGCATTCACGAATGTCATGGGGACTATTGGCCATCTGCGTGGGGAATGTGGCTGTCTGTGCCTGGAACATCTGGGCTGCCTTAAGATACAAATCATCTCTATCATGTGCCCAGGTTCCCTCATCTGAACTCCAGGGACAGACCAGGTCACACTGATGAACTGCTTCCGAGAAGACAAGGCTGTGTGCCATTAACAGAAGGTCGCCTTCCCCACTGCCAACATGAAAAAAAGCCGCTTTTTTTCTAGGGCTGTACTACAACTGATGGACATTTTTAGAACTATTGAAATGCAATATGGGGGATGACCTGGGCCAAGAAAGGTGAGGGAGGTATCATGTGTAAAAGGCTGGGAGTCTGGTGATCTGGGATCTTAGTAATTAATCATGGTTCATTGTGTGGCCAAGGGCAGGTCACCTCCCAGTCTTGTACCTCAGTTTCTCCACTATGACATATCTTACCTTAAGGAGGTGTGGTAAAAATCAACTGGTTTAATGGGAGTTTAATTGCATAAGAAATAAATCTGTTATATACATAATGTTATACCTGTCATCCAGTGGATCTTAGAATGTTACAAAGATGTAGGGTTTTTTTTTTTGCTTGTATTTGTATTTCCAGGGCTTAGCACAGTGTCTGATGCATAGTAAAGACAATAAATCCATTATCTATCTAAATCTCTATCTGTCTCAGTTCATCATCAATAGTAATCTCTCTTCTGTCTTGATCATCTTCATCAATTTTGTCATGTGTCTATTGTCTCTATGTATCTATCCAACAGAAAGAATAAATTACCTTTTGGATATCACACAATAGCTTTTGTAGCAGGGTCAAACTTAAAGATCTACACTACAATAGAGTATAATACAACTGGTTTCCTGATTTGAAACAAGATCTCAACATTCCAACTAAGGATGATAAATTCTGAACAGGAAGGGACCACTGAGGTCATCTAGTATAACTCTTTCATTTTATAGAAGAGGAAATGGAGGTTCAGACAAGTTTCAGTGACTTGCCCAAGGTCACATAGAAGTAAATAGTGAGACTAGGATTCAAATTCAGATCCTGTGACTCAAATTCAGCACTTTTCCATTCCTGTCTGCCCATTTCATGCATTCATTCAACAACCATTTCTTTTACCCCCCCCAAAACTTTATTTAAGTTAAAGAAACAGAATTAAAAGAAAGAAAAACAGAAAAGGAATACAAAATAAAAATGATTATTGTCATGTGCCCAGCAGAACATTAGGGAGGATTCAAAACAAATATCAGTTCAAGAAAGTGTATATATATATATATATATATATATATATATATATATATATATATATATATATATATATATATAATATATATATGTATATATACATATATATACACACACATATATATACATATATACACACACATATATATATATAGTAGAAGAAATTTTATTTGTGAATGTCCATTTTTTTTTACTTTCTTGCAAATTATTCTTTTTTCCTCCTTTCATTCCTCTACCACCTCCAAGCAGGCTATAGTTAAGAAAGGATATATTTATTTATACATATAAAATATATACATACATATATATATATATACATATACATATATATATACACACACATACTCCCACACATAAACACACACAAATCTTTCCTATTCCTGCTGACTCTTTGCTTTAATTCTGCTCTTAATTACCTTGCTATTACTTAATCTCTCTCTATCCAAGGATCCTTCCCTTGTCTTCTTCCCTCATCCTTTGCTTCCCTATACATATCCCTCCCCTCTTATTTCTTTATACATTTTGGAGGATGCTATACTCTTTTTTTAAAATTAATTTTTATAATTATAACATTTTCTTTGACAGTACATATGTATAGGTAATTTTTTTTTTTCATTATCCCGTGTACTCCCTTCTGTTCTGAGTTTTTCCCCTCCTTCCCTCCACCCCCTCCCCTAGATGGCAGGCATTCCCATACATATTAAATATCTTATAGTATATCCTAGGTACAATATATATATATATATATATATATATATATATATATATATATATACCCATATGTATGCAGAACCAAATTTTGTTGTTGTTGTTGCAAAGGAAGGATTGTATTCGGAAGGTAAAAATAATCTGGGAAGAGAAACAAAACAAAACAAAAACAATGCTCACAGTTTACACTCATTTCCCAGTGTTCCTTTTCTGGATGTAGCTGATTCTGTCCATCATTGATCAATTGGAATTGGATTAGCTCCTCTCTATGTTGAAGATATCCACTTCCATCAGAATACATCCTCATACAGAATCATTGTTGAAGTGTATAATGATCTCCTAGTTCTGCTCGTTTCACTTAGCATCAGTTGATGTAAGTCTCTCCAAGCCTCTCTGTATTCCTCCTGTTGGTCATTTCTTACAGAGCAATAATATTCCATAACATTCATATGCCATAATTTACCCAATCATTCTCCAATTGATGGACATCCATTCATTTTCCAGTTTCTAACCACTATGAAAAGGGCTGCCACAAACATCTTGGCACATACAGGTCCCTTTCCCTTTTTAGTATTTCCTTCCCAGTAGTAGTATGGCTGGGTCAAAGGATATGCACATTTTGATAACTTTTTGGGCATAATTCCAGATTGCTCTCCAGAATGGTTGGATTCTTTCACAACTCCACCAACAATGCATCAGTGTCCCAGTTTTCCCACAGCCCCTCCAACATTCATCATTATTTGTTCCTGTCATCTTAGCCAATCTGACAGGTGTGTAATGATATCTCAGAGTTGTCTTAATTTGCATTTCTCTGATCAATAGTGATTTGGAACACTCTTTCATATGAGCGGAAATAGTTTTAATTTCATCATCTGAAAATTGTCTGTTCATATCCTTTGACCATTTATGAATTGGAGAATGGCTTGATTGCTTATAAATTAAAGTCAATTCTCTGTATATTTTGGAGATGAGGCCTTTATCAGAACCTTTAACTGTAAAAATGTTTTCCCAACTTGTTACTTCCCTTCTAATCTTGTTTGCATTAGTTTTGTTTGTGCAGAAACTTTTTAATTTGGTGTAATCAAAATTTTCTATTTTGTGATCAATAATGGTCTCTAGTTCTCCCTTGGACACAAACTCCTTCCTTCTCCGCAAGTCTGAGAGGTAAACCATCCCATGTTCCTCCAATTTATTTATTATTTAATTCTTTATGCCTAAATCTTGGACCCATTTTGATCTTATTTTAGTATGTGGTGTTAAATGTGGGTCCATGCCTAGTTTCTGCCATACTAATTTCCAGTTTTCCCAGCAGTTTTTGTCAAATAATGAATTCTTATCCCAAAAGTTAGGATCTTTGGGTTTGTCAAACACTAGGTTGCTATTTTTATTCACTATCTTGCCCCGTGAACCTAACCTATGCCACTGATCTATTTCTTAGCCAATACCAAATGGTTTTGGTGACTGTTGCTTTGTAATACAGTTCTAGATCAGGTACAGCTAGACCACCTTCATTTATTTTTTTTTTTCATTACTTCCCTTGAAATTCTCGACCTTTTGTTGTTCCATATGAATTCTGTTGTTATTTTTTCTAGGTCATTAAAATAGTTTCTTGGGAGTCTGATTGGTATAGCACTAAATAAATAGATTAGTTTAGGGAGTATTGTCATCTTCATTATATTCGCTCAGCCTATCCAAGAGCACTGAATGTCTTTCCAATTATTTAAATCTGACTTTATTTTTGTGGCAAGTGTTTTGTAGTTTTGCTCATATAATTCCTGACTTTCCTTTGGTAGATATATTCCCAGATATTTTATACTATTGACCGTTATTTTGAATGGACTTTCTCTTTGTTTCTCTTGCTGTTGGATTGTGTTGGTAATGTATAAAAATGCTGAGGATTTATGTGGATTTATTTTGTATCCTTCAACTTTGCTAAAATTCTGAATTATTTCTAATAGCTTTTTAGCAGAGTCTTTGGGGTTCTCTAAGTATACCATCATGTCATCTGCAAAGAGTGATAGTTTGATTTCCTCATTTCCTACTCTAATTCCTTGAATCTCTTTCTCGGCTCTTATTGTCGAGGCTAGAGTTTCTAGTACTATATTGAATAGTAATGGTGATAGTGGGCAACCTTGTTTCACTCCTGATCTTACAGGGAAAGATTCTAGTTTATCACCATTACATATGATATTTACTGAAGGTTTTAAATATATGCTCCTTATTATTTCAAGGAATAGTCCATTTATTCCTATACTCTCAAGCGTTTTTAGTAGGAATGGATGTTGGATTTTATCAAATGCTTTTTCTGCATCTATTGAGATGATCATATGGTTTTTATTAATTTGATTATTAATATGGCCAATTATACTAATAGTTTTCCTAATATTAAACCAGCCCTGCATTCCTGGTATAAATCCCACTTGGTCATAGTGTATTATCCTGGGGGTGATATTCTGAAGTCTTTTTGGTAATATCTTATTTAAGATTTTAGCATCAATGTTCATTAAGGAAATTGGTCTATAGTTTTCTTTCTCAGTTTTCGATTTACCTGGTTTAGGTATCAGTACCATGTCTGTGTCATAAAAGGAATTTGGTAGGACTCCTTCAATCCCTATTTTTTCAAATAGTTTATATAACATTGGAGTTAGTTGTTCTTTAAATGTTTGGTAGAATTCACATGTAAATCTATCTGGTCCTGGGGACTTTTTCTTAGGGAGTTGGTTAATAGCTTGTTCTATTTCTTTTTCTGAGATGGGACTATTTAGACTACTTACTTCTTCCTCTGTTAATCTGGGCAAGCTATATTTTTGAAGGTATTCTTCCATTTCATTTAAGTTATCAAATGGATTGGCATAAAGTTGAGCAAAGTAGCTCCTAACTATTGTTCTAATTTCCTCTTCATTAGTGGTGAGTTCTCCCTTTTCATTTTCAAGACTAACAATTTGTTTTTTCTCTTTCCTTTTTTTAATCAGGTTTACTAAGGGTTTGTCTATTTTGTTGGCTTTTTCATAGAACCAACTCAGTTTCATTAATTAATTCAATAGTTTTTTTTACTTTCAATTTTATTAATTTCACCTTTTATTTTTTGAATTTCAAGTTTTGTGTTTGTCTGGGGGTTTTTAATTTGTTCCTTTTCTAGCAATTTTAGTTGTAAGCCCAATTCGTTGGCCCTCTCTTTCTCTATTTTATGCAAGTAGGCCTCTAGAGATATAAAACTTCCCCTTATTACTGCTTTGGCTGTATCCCACACATTTTGATATGATGTCTCATTATTGTCATTTTCTTGGGTGAAGTTATTAGTTATGTATATGATTTGCTGTTTTACCCAATCATTCTTTAGTATAAGATTATTTAGTTTCCAATTAATTTTTGGTCTATTTTCCCCTGGTTTTTCATTAAATGTAATTATGACTGCATTGTGGTCTGAAAAGGATGCATTTACTATTTCTGCCTTACTGCATTTGATTTTGAGGTTTTTATGCCCTAGTATATGATCAATTTTTGTATAGGTTCCATGAACTAATGAGAAGAAAGTATACTCCTTTCTGTCTCCATTTAGCTTTGACTAAAGATCTATCATATCAAACTTTTCTAGTATTCTATTTACCTCTTTGACTTCTTTCTTATTTTATGTGGTTTGATTTATCTAATTCTGACGGTTCAAGGTTGAGATCTCCCACTATTATAGTTTTGCTGTCTATTTCTTCTTGCAGCTCTCTTAATTTCTCTTTTAAGAATTTAGATGCTGCACCACTTGTTGTGTATATGTTTAATATTGATACTGCTTCATTATTGATGCTACCCTTTAGCAGGATATAATGCCCTTCCTTATCTCTTTTAATTAGATCAATTTTTGTGTTTGCTTGATCTGAGATGAGGATGGCTACCCCTGCTTTTTTGGCTTTGCCTGACACATAGTAGATTCTGCTCCACCCTTTTACTTTTACTTTGAATGTATCACCCTGTTTCAGGTGTGTTTCCTGTAAACAACATATAGTAGGATTCTGACTTTTAATCCAGTCTGCTAACTGCTTCCTCTTTATGAGGGAGTTTACCCCATTCACATTTATGGTTCAAATGAATAATTCTATATGGCTTGCCATCCTGTTAACCCCTGATTATGCTTTTCTACTTTCCTTCCCTCTTACCCCCCTACCCAGTTTTCAACTTGTGAATACCACTTGCTTTTCACAGCCCTCCCTTTTTGGTATCCCTCCCCCACCTTAAAGTTCCTCCCCTTATTTTAACCCTTTTCCTCACAATTTCTGTATTCCCTTCCCCTTAGCTTATTCCTTCCCTCTCACTTTTCAATGAAGTGGAAGAAGTTTCACCATAAATCGAATATGTCTATTGATACACACTATGTTCATCTCCCTCCTTTCTTTCTCTCAGATATAATAGGTTACTTTTGCCTCTTCATGAGATGTAGTACCACCACTTTACACTTTTTTATGATATAATTTCCTTTCCACCTCTAGTTTCTAGGATAAATTATACATATGTTCTTTACATATTTTTATGGTAGTTCTCAGATTTCTTTTTACCTTTTTAGAAATCTCTTGAGTTCTGTATTTGAAGATAAAACATTTTATGTAGGTCTGTTTTTTTCATCAAGAATAGATGGAATTCATTTATTTCATTAAATGTCCATCTTCTTCCCTGGAAAACGATGCTCATTTTTGCTGGGTAAGTTATTCTTGGCTGCATACGAAGTTCCTTAGCCTTTTGGAATATGTTCCAGGCCCTTCGTTCTTTTAATGTGGACACTGCTAGATCCTGGGTTATCCTTATTGTGGATCCTCCATATCTGAATTGCTTTTGTCTAGCAGCTTCCAATATCTTTTCCTTTGTCTGATGGTTCTTGAACTTGGCCACTATATTTCTTGGCATTTTGATTTTAGGGTCCCTTTCAGTAGGTGATCGATGAATTTTTTCAATGTCTATTTTACCCTCTGTTTCCAAAACGTCTGGGCAGTTCTCTTTGATAATTTCCTCGAAAATAGTGTCCAAGCTCTTTTTTCCTCACATTTTTCAGGGAGTCCGATTATTCTTAAATTGTCTCTCCTGGATCTGTTTTCCAGGTCTGTTGTCTTTCTAATAAGGTACTTGACATTCTTTTCAATTGTTTCATTTCTCTGGTTTTGCTTGACTACCTCTTGGTTTCTCCTTGACTCATTCATTTCTACTTGTTCGAGTCTAATTTTCAATGATGTATTTTCTTCACTCCCTTTTTTTTATATCGTTTTGTAATTGTCCAATTGTGTTTTTAAGTGAGTTTTTTTCTTCTATGGAATTTTTTTCCATTTTATCCATTTTACTTTTTAAAGAGCTGTTTTCTTTTTCCAGCTCACTAATCTTGTTTCTCAATGATTTGATTTTTTTATCCACTCTGTCTCTGAATGCATGGGATGACTTCTCCAGGCTCTCTTGCCAAGCTTCCCTTTCCTTTTCCCATTTCTCTTCTAGCTGTCTTGTGAGAGCCTTTTTGATTTCCTCTATGAGATTCTTTTGCATTGAGGAGCAGCTTATATCCCTCCCAGGGGATACATCTGGGGACAGTCTGCTTTTAGTCTCCTCAGTATTTGAAATCTGCTCTCTCTCCACACAGAAGCTGTCAATGATTAGAGCCCTTTTGAATTTTTTGTTCATTTCGTCAGAGCGGAATCAAAGAAAACAAATTGACAAGAGAAACAATTGGTCTGTATTGGGGGGGATGAGGCTGGATGGTGTTAATGGGCTTCCTCTACAGACTGGGAGGGAGGGCAGTACAGCTCTGAGGCTCTGAGAACTCCAGGTGGGGGTTGTGGATGGCATGGTCCCGAGAGTTGCTAGCTTTCTGGGATTTTATTCTTCACCTCTGGTGTTTACACCCTCTCTGCTGCTCCTGGCTTGCTGCCAAGACGGAGCATCCACACTGGGGAAAAAGTCTTCACAGAAATGGCAGAGATCACACCCCTCCCCCTATGGTCTGAGCTGTGTGAGCTGTCTGTCTCACTCTGGCTTGCCTGCCCTCAGTCTGCACCCAGTCTGTTTGACCCTCCCCCGAGGAAACACAGACCTTCTCTGGCAAATTTCAAGGATGTCTTCTGTTGGTGATTATTTGTGGGTTTCTTTTCCGGTCAAGCATTAATTCCGAGGCTTGTCATGAAGTAAGTCCTAAGAGAAAACGAGGAGCTCAAGCAGCTGTCTGCCTCCACCCCGCCATCTTGGCCAGAAGAACGCGTGCTATATTCTTCATAATATATATGTAATGCTATATATTTAACCTATTCCTGATG
This sequence comes from Sminthopsis crassicaudata, assembly GCF_048593235.1. Taxonomy (NCBI): domain Eukaryota; kingdom Metazoa; phylum Chordata; class Mammalia; order Dasyuromorphia; family Dasyuridae; genus Sminthopsis; species Sminthopsis crassicaudata. The sequence continues at coordinate 406,249,116 of NC_133620.1, forward strand.
TGAGAATGTTTTCAGAATTGAGCCCTCCTCCTACCTCTACTGCCTCTATGTCTATTTTTCTTCTACACTTCATTTGTATGACATAATTACTATTTTTACCTTAACTCTGCCCCAATTTTTTGAACTGTTGTATTATTGATATCAATATTAAACATGTGCTATAAATTTCCCATGTAAAAACTGGAAATAATTTATCCATATTGAGTTCCTTGAAATTGAACTTTGATATTGACTTTTATATGTTAAATTTTCTATTAAGTTTGTGTTGGTTGATAAAAAGTCCAAAAGTATGCAATTCATGGGATGTCTATTTTTTTTTCTTGTTCAATATAATAGATAATTTTGCTGAATATGATATTTTTGCCGCAGGTCTAGTTCTTTTAATTATCTGTAGATATAATTCCAGGATTTACAATCTCTTATTGTGGCTGCTAATAAATCCTGTACAATTCTAATTGCAGCTCCAAAGTATTTGAATTGTATTTTTCTTGCTTCTTGCAAAATGTTTTCTTTCATCCGGGGGTTTCAAAATTTTGCTGTATTGTTTCTATGTGTTTTCCACAAAGGATTTAATTAAATAATGATTGGTAGATTTTTTTTTTCATTTTCTACTTTTCCCTTATGTTTCCCTCATGTTTTATCACTCTAGGACAATTTTCCTGGACTATTTCTTGCATTATTGTATCAAGATCCTTTCTTTGGAAATACTAAAGAAGGGAAAGGGACCTGTATGTGCCAAAATGTTTGTGGCAGCTCTTTTTGTTGTAGCTAGAAACTGGAAGTTGAATGGATGTCCATCAATTGGAGAATGGTTGGGTAAATTATGGTATATGAAGGTTATGGAATATTATTGCTCTGTAAGAAATGACCAGCAAGAGGAATACAGAGAGGCTTGGAGAGACTTACATCAACTGATGCTGAGTGAAATGAGCAGAACCAGAAGATCACTATACACTTCAACAACAATACTGTATGAGGATGTATTCTGATGGAAGTGGAAATCTTCAACATAAAGAAGATCCAACTCACTTCCAGTTGATCAGTGATGGACAGAAACAGCTACATCCAGAGAAGGAACACTGGCAAGTGAATGTAAATCGTTAGCACTACTGTCTATCTACCCAGGTTACTTATACCTTTGGAAGCTAATAATTAATGTGCAACAAGAAAATGGTATTTACACACATATATTATAAGGTTATATTGTAACACATGTAAAATGTATGGGATTACCTGTCATCGGGGGGAGGGAGTGGAGGGAGGGAGGGGATAATTTGGAAAAATGAATTAAAAAAAAAAAAAAAAAAAAGATCCTTTCTTTGGTCACACCTTTCAGGCAGTCCAATTATTTTTATATTTTTTCTCCTTGATCTGTTCTTCAGATCTATCTTTTTCCTTACAAGATTTTTCTCATTCTGTTCTATTTTTTCATTCTTTATAATCTGTTTTTTTATTTCTTAGTCTCTCGTGGCTTCACTGGCTTCTCCTTGCCCAATTCTAATTTTCAAAAAGTTCTTTTCATCTTTGATATTCTATTTCTCTTTTACTAATTGGTTATTTTTTTTCATATTCATCTTTTTTCTTAGATGGTTTCATTTATTTTTTTCCTCAATATCTCTCATTTGATTTCTAAATTATTATTATTATTGTTATTGTTATTATTATTTTGCTTTCTTAGATAAATTCTCTCTGGGCAAAGAGTCATTTATGTAATGTTTTGATTGGTTTTCTGGAGGTCTCTGGATTAGCCTTTGTTTCAGCAGACTAATCACCATGAGAATAGCCAGAGGTTAAGTCCAATCTTTATTATCTCCTTCACTGTCTTGTCTCCTTGCCTGGGGCCTGGGCTAGCTTTCTGGAGGCCCTTTATATGGCCTTGCCTCTGTGGGAGAAGCAGGACAACCACCACAGTCTCTGTCTTGAAGTCTGTATCAGTCTGAGAGCTTGTGTTCCAGCCTCCAGTTCTCTGTCTTCAAGTCTGTCCTAGTCCCTCATGGTGGTGGGAGATGGAATAAATATGTGAGTCCGAGGGCTTGTGCTCTAGCCTCCAGCCACCACAAAGGTGGGAGATGGAATGACTGTCTCTGGCTGAATTTGTCCCAGCTTAAATGCTCTATTATAATTACATTATCATAGGTGTGAATCTTATAGAATAGGTATCAATCTTGTAGAACTAGATTTAGGACTAAGTACTGAACTAGAGAACTATTAATCATCATCCTAAACTAGATAACCATTGTATTATCAATTCCACTGAATTAACACCTTGCTGTAAGAATTTCTCCTGAATTCTGGCCCTTTACACATTTCTTTGGGTTAGAAGCTTCAGTGGTCTCCTCTGAAAATGAACCTTAGTCTTCCCTGTTCCCATAGTATGTTCCTATGGTGGAGTTCTTTCTTATTTGCCAGCTCATTTTTTAAAAATTAGAGGTATTAGAGTAATCCTAATACCTGGGGTGGGAGGATGCTGTGTCTGGCTTCACTTCAGCTCTCCCTTCTGACCAGGTACCTCAAACCAAAAGCTCCATCCTCTGCAAGTGCCCATAGGCAGTAGGATCCCTTCCCCCTTGCCTCTGCACTCAGGTGTTCTGGTTCCTTCTATGTCTCAGCAATACAGCTGAGCCTGGCATTCCTATTAAGCTAAGGTTCCCTCAGTCTTCCCCAACTCCATAATCAGCCAGGGCGGTAAAAGTCTCTGTAGTGCTTGCTGAAGTTCTAGCCACCCCCAGCTAGCCCCAAGGCTCTTTACTTGGTGTTTCTGGGGAGCTAGCCTTTATTCAGTAGCAACGAATGCTTACTTGTCCCATAACAATAAGTATATAAGGTAACCATGGTGAAAACCTCAGACTCCTCATTTCTAAAATGAAGTTAAAAATATGGAAATACCTAACAGGCTAAGTGCAAGATTCAAATTAGATAATGCATGTAAAATACTTTTAAAACCTTAAAGGTCTTTCTAAATGTCTATTTCAATGGCTTTTTTCATTCATCTCATTCTCATTAGTTATTGGGGTAATTGTGGCCAATAATTTCTGTGATAATTATCCAATTTATGTTTAATAATTGAATTATTTATTATCATCATCATCTGCTTTTCATATTTATTTTATAGTTCGGATGAAAATGATTCTAGAACAAATTGCCATTCTTTTATATTTAATGTAATTCATATTATTAAACAGATGGATAAGATAATTGCTTTTTATAATTAAATAAAAGCATTAAGATATTGGTTTATCCTCTAAAGGCTCACTGCAAACTTACTTTTCAAATTTGAGACAAGCCCAACAAGAATTCCTGAAGAATGCAGAAGAAAAACTAGGGGAAAAATGAGTGATTCAAGTACATTATATAAAAAAAAGAATTAACAGATTAATAAAAAGAAACACAAAAATACTAAAGAAAATAATACCTTAAAATAGAATTGGTTAAATGGGGGTGGGGGCGGAAGTTACAATATCTAACCAAAGAAAACAATTCCTTAAAAATTAGAATTGTGCAAATGAAAGCTTATGACTTTATGAGACATTAAGAAACAATAAAACAAAGTCAAATGAATGGAAAAATAGAAGGAAATGTGAAATATCTCATCAGAAAAATAAATGCTCTGCAAAATAGTTAAAAGAGAGAGCATTTGAAAATTATTGGAATACCTAAAAGTCATGATTAAAAAAAGGAGCCAACATTTCCCCAATATCTTATGACCAATTTCCATAAAATGGAAATTGAAAACATCTACCAATTATCTTCTGAAGGAGATCCCAAAATGAAAATTTCCAAGAACATTATAATCAAATTCTAGAATTCCTAGGTCGAAGAGAAAATATATCAACTCACCAGAAAGCAACCATTAAAGTATTGTGCAACCATAGTCAAGATCACGCAGGACAGCAGATTCCATGTTAAAGGAGCAGAAGGGTTGGAATATGATATTCTGGAAGGCAAAGGCACTAGGATTATAACCAGGAAAACTGAGTATAATCCTTCAGGGAGAAAAATGAATATTAATTTAAAGAGAGGACTTTCATGTTTTCCTGATGAAAAGACCAGGGCTGAATAGAAAATTTGACATTCAGACATAATAATAAACCATGTAATAATAATACTAATAATACATAATACATAATAATAAACCATAATAAGAGAAGCATAAAAAAGTAAACATGAAAAAGAAATCATAAAGATTACATGCCTATATGGAAAGATAATGCATTTAACTCCTAAGAACTTTATTATTATAAAGACAGAAGGAATCTATATAGAGAGCACAGGTTTGAGTTTCTTAGGTTGGGATGATCTAAAAAAATGAAGAGTTCAAAAAGAGGGCTACAGTGAAAGAAGATGGAAGGAAAAGGAAGAATGGGAAAAATTCCTCATGTAAAAGCTACTTTTATGAGGAGTAGGTAATGTTTGAATGTTTAAATCTTACTGTCATTGTAACTGGTTCAAAGAGAAAAAAATATACATTTACACAAACTAAGTTGGTTACAGAAATTTATCTTATGCAACAAGGAAAAGGGAAGAGAAGAAGGAGAAAAGGGAGGAGTTGATAAAAAGGAGAATGGGTCAAGAGAGACATTGATTATAAGCAAAAAAAAAAAAAACAAACAAACAACAACAACAAAAAAAAAAAACTTGAGGAGGCTCAGGGTAAGAAGAGAGAGCAAAGGATAAAATGAAGAAAATTGGATGGAGGGAGATAAACAGTCAGTGATCATAATTGTGAATGTGAATGAGATGAATTCATCTTTAAAATGAAAGTAGAGAGCAGAATGGATTAGAATTTAAGATCGGACAATATCTTGTATACAAGAAACATACTGAAACAGAAAAATGCACAGCGTTAAAATAAAGGCTGCAGCAGAATCTATTATACTTCAACTGAAGCTGAAAAAAGGAAACACTACAAGCAAACAAAGCAAACAAAGTAAAAGCAAAAAGAGACTAATTCATAGAGATGATCAGGGGAACTATATTTTGCTAAAATTATCATAGATGAAGAAGTAAGATTAAATTTTTAAAACATAAAACTTATTTGATACAGTCAAAGAATAAGGACAAGCAGTTTTCAGAAGAAGAAATCAAAGCTATTGATAGTCATAGGAGAACATGCATCAAAGTCTTCAATTAGAGAAATTCAAAATAAAACAATTCTGAGATACTACTTCACACCTATTAGATTAGCTAATGTGACAGAGGGCAGATAGGTACACAGTGAATAGAATACTGGGTCTTGAGTCACAAAGACTCATGTTCATGAAGTATCAAATATGGTCTCAGACACTTACTCGTGGTATGTCCCTGGGCAAATCAATTATCCCTGTTTGCCTGAGTTCCTCATTTATAAAATGAGCTGGAGAAAGAAATGGCAAACCACTGAAGCATTTTGACCAAGAAAACCCCAAACAGGATCGTAAAGATAAGACCTGAAAAACTGAAGGACAACAACAAAGCATAATTGAAAAGAACATTGACAAATATTAGGGAGGATATGGAAAAATAGAGATACTAATACACTGTGGTGCAGTTGTGAATTGGCCTGTTTTAGAGAACCATTCAGGATTTTTCCCAAAGGGTAATAAAACTCTGAGTACCCTTTGACACAGCAATCACACTTATTACTTGGTCTGTATCCCAAAGAAATAAAAATTTTAAAAAAGGGTAAGATAACAAAAATATTTATAGCAGCTCTTTTTGTGGTGTCAAAGATTTGGAAAATAAGGGAAAGCTCAATCAACTGGGGAATGGCTGAATAGAGTATAGTATGTGATTGTGCTAGAAAAATGAGAAAAATGGTTTCAGAAAAAAATTTATATGAATTGATGCAGAGTGAATTGAGTAGAACCAGATCATTATACAAAGTAATAGTAATATTTTAAAGATGATTAATTGTGAAAGACTTAACTACTTTGAATATAATTCTGAAGGACTCATGATTAAAAGTTCTGTCCATCTCCAGAAAGAGAACTCATGTACTCTGAATGCAAATTGAAAAATACTTTAAAAAAACTTTATTTGGCTAATATGGAAATATGTTCTGCATTACTTATACTGGATATCTTGCCGCTTACCTTCTCAGTGAAGGAGAAGAAGGAGAAAATTTAGAGCTAATTTTTTTTTAACATACTAATAATAAAGAATTAATTTTTTTCTTTTTCTTTTTTTTTTGCAGTACTCTTCTCCTTTTAAACAAGTAAGCATTAATCTTTTATAACTTCTTTAGTGTGATGATTCTGTTTTGTTAATAGAATTAGCTTTTATTTTGATTTTTGAAGATATTTTCCAAATCTCTTATAATCCATCTTACAATGATGAAGATGTACGTTAAAATGCTATTATACAGGGGTTCATTCCTTTTACTGTGTACTTCTATTCATCTTTGAACTTATAGTTCTAATAAGCCTTTTCACATATCCAAATACAGACTTCTTTTTTCTATCTTCACACTTGATATGTCTGGCCTAGAGGAGACTAAGATATTTACTAGTATCACTTTAATGAATTTAAGCTCAAAGCCTCCAGCCTTTATCTTTCTTTATGCATAATAAGAATTTTATATTTGTGAATGACTAATCCATTTTAGTATTAATATGATGAGACTATTTGTGGGAAGCTAGGTGATTTAAGGAGAAGCAATCATAAAAATAAAAACAACTTGAAAGTAGTTATTTTTATGTTTAAAAGAATTTTATAATAATCAAACATAAAGGATATTTTGGTAAAATTTGAAAAAGATGCTATAAAATATAAGAGCTATAAGTATTTTGGATACTCTGCGCCAACCAACATAGCAGGAGGACATCCATTTATATCAAGTGATTAATTAGTTGCTTTGGTTTGATTCCCTCTTCAATTTAAAAATCATACTTAGTACTATTTAGAAGAAATAATAAAGTATGTAAGACTAAATGATAATGAATTTAAGACTAGTCAGAATTATAATGGATTGAAACTGTCATTCTGAGAAATGCCAAATTTTAAATCAATTCTCTTTGACTTTGTGTTGGTGGTGTGTTTTAAATAAGAATAGTTTTTCACATGAATATCAAATACTCTAATGTTCTAACTAAACATAGGTCTGCTTTATATTCTTGAAGAACATGAATAAGTTTTAAGTAAAGGACTGAATCAAAGGCTTTGCAATAATGAATAAAAGCAGAAAGAATATTATGGCACTTTGGGAAAACTTATAATTATGAAATCAAGGAGTTGACCTTTTCACCCCTAAAATTGTTTGATATACTCATTGTATTCCTCAACCAATGTTATTTTCATGTAGTCATTTATAGATTTTTTTTTCAGTTAAGCAAGCTATGAATATGTTTACATATACATTTTCCTTATATTTGATGTAATCACTGGTGGTCTTATTTTTTATTAGTACTTCTTTCAAGAAAGGTTTAATCAGGTTCATACCTGAGGAAAAAAAATAGGTAAAGTACTTTTTGCTATTTACCCATATACCAATGTAAAGTGGTTGAAACTATGGCTATTTTGCAAAACTCGAAAGTGGACATGAATAAGATCAAGAATTATTAGCTTAGTCACTTCTCTTGATATATAATGTTTTCTCATTCATCATAATGAGGTGTTTTCTGTATTTCATTTGAACCATCCTGTATTTTTATTGTGTTGAAAATCTTGACTCTCTCTCTTTCTCTTTCTCTTTTTCTTTCTCTCTCTATAAATACACACACACCACACACACACACACACATACACATATATGGCCAGAATTTTTTCTATGTCCTTCTTTTTCATTGGATGATGTTCTTCTCTGATTTCTTTCTTTCTCAAGCCTCTGTACTAAAATTGTTACATAGTACTTCAGACTGACCTACCTAATCCCTTTCCTCTTTGCTATTCTTTTATATATTTTATTTGAATTGGGGTTCTAAACTATGGAAACCTTTTCTGAAGAGAAAAAATGAGACTTTGAGAGTAAGATGAGGAAAGAGGAAGTGTCACTTCTTCATTTTCTATAATTCAAACAGGATAGTTTTATCACCAATAGGAACCATTACATGGATGAAGTTTAAAGCAAAGCAAAACAATTAAGGTCTTACTAAATTGTTTGCTTTCATTATTATGGACCAACAACCAGATCACTGAGATTGCTTTGCCTCACATAGGTAAATGCAAATAAGTGCATATACATGGGTGGTAGGGAGAAGGTAGAGCAAGGAGACAACATGGAATTTAAATCCAAAGGTAGTAATATTGGGAAATATAGTCATGTTTTAATCTTCTCTCTTTCATAAAAACAAATTTATGTAGAGAAGAATCATAACGTCTCAAAGGCAACAGTTTACACAAGGACTACAGTAATATAAACAAACAAAAAACAACAACAAAAGTACAAGACAAATGCTAATAATGACCAAGCTATGTCCAAAAATAGAGACAAATTAGTTCCCCTTCTTTCAGTAGAGAAGTAGGTGACTGTGTATACAGAATATTATGTATGCTGATTAGTCACTGTGTCAGTTGGTTTTGTTTGGTTATTTATTTTGCCATATTTATTTGTTATATGCAAGATTTCTGGATGAGATGAAAGGGGGGTGTGGGGAAATTGTGATTGCAAAGAAAAAAAAACAACCCTGAAAGTATGTAAATAAAACTTGAAGAAAGAAAAATACTTCTTTGAGCACTTAAAGAAGATAGAGCAGGATTTTCTTTAATGGCAAATTTTTTTCTCTTGGTTTTTCCCCCAAGTATTTCTTTCAATAGTGATACCATTCATGATTATTTCCTAACTCTCTGTTGGGTACTTGCCTATGTAAGAAAGAGCCTAACTGTGAATGATGAATGCTGTAGGTGCAGAAGATCACTCCAAGTATCCTGCTTTGCAGTGCTTAGCAATTCTTGATCAAACCGTGGCAGCCATGATCCTAGCAGGGTGGAGTGAGGAAAGTGCCATTTTCTTTTTAAGTTTCATAGTTAACAAGCTAAGGTGGAATAAGAGAAATAAAGACTAAGGAATCTGGAACTGATATATTTATTGGTTTCAACACCTTCTCTTTCTGCCCTTTCTTCAGGGTTTTCTGCTTTTATGGGGTAGAAGAAGGAGGAAAAGGTATCTTGAGCTGCAGTTTCCATTTTCAGAACAATTGGAACTATAGTAAACAAGAATAAAGGTGGTCTTTTCCTCTGCCCTAGAATATCATGTTCCACTCCTTTTAGCCTCCATGAAATAGCAGCCAGAAAAATGACTTTTAAAAAATGGATGAGGAAGTAGGACTCTAGTTCTGAAATTAGAGATGATCTCCACCTTACATAGTGTACATAAATCTATTTTTTCCTAGATAAGAGAATAATTAAATTCATAAAAAATGCTAGGGGGAAGAGTTAAGTCTCAGCTGTTTTAAGAATAACTGGCTGTCTCTCTATCTATCTGTCTGTCTGTCTGTCTGTCTATCTATCTTCCTACCTATTTATCTGTCTGTATATACACTTATAAATATATACAGATACATATATGTGCACACATAGTATACACATTATATCTATGCATGTGCACAATATAGATATATGTACACATATGGATACTGGCTATACACATATGTTCATATATTCAATGCAGCATAACATGTACATAATATATAAAATACATATGTACAGTATAATATGTACATGTTACATTTTATTCAAACTTTAAAAGATAGTGTCAAGGAGAGGATTCTGGGAAGATGGTGGAGTAGGTTGATAAATTGTAAGCTCTCCTGATTTCTCCCTCAAATAGAAAAAATTTGCAACTCAGGGGGAACATAGACTGGTGAAAAACCAAGAAGACTGGATCCTCCTGATACAATTGGACCAGATCTGAAGAAAGACTCCAGATTGAGATTAACCTATCTGAAGTGCAAACACCTCTGGGATAGCTTCAAAAACATCAAATAGGGACCCCTCAGGGCTAGCTGGTTGTGGCTGGAAACTTAGCAGGAAGCACAGAGACTTTTATTTGTGAGAGTTTGAGTCTGGGAAGACAGAGTGAATCTTTGATGATGGGGAATGGCAGGCCCAGATATGCCACTGAGACAAGACTCTAGACACGAAGGAACCGGCACTTGATGAGTGCAGAAGCAGCAGAGAAGGGGCACTACTGGATGTGGGCATTTGCAGGAAAATAAAGTTCTTGCTTTGGGGTTCAGAGTGCAGAGCTAAAGGGAAATGGCCCCCTGCCTAGAGAGAATTTATAGAAGAGCTCAAAAAAGAATTCAAATATCAAATGAAACACATTGAGTAAAAACTAAAAAAAATCCAAGAAAAGGAAGAAGTTTATGAAAAAAGCTAACCAGGGGCGGAGCCAAGATGGCAGAGAAGAAACACACGACTCAGTGAACGTCCTCACTCCCTCACAACCAATTAGATAAATTAAGTCTCAGAATTAGCTCAGGACTGATAGATACCACAAGGACTGGAAGCACGACTTACCAGCTGAAGAGAATCTGGAGTTTCAACAGGAAAGGTCAGTTCTCAGGGGAGGAATAAGAAAGACCAGCACAGACGGTGGGGTAGGGGCACACTGCGCCCATTGCGCTGGGAGGGGCTCTGGGATCAGAGAAGCCACTGAGGTAAAGGAATCTGGCACAGGCTGTTAGCTCTTCTCTGCTAATTATTTAGCAGTTCAGAAGAGAAAGCCAAAATATTTTAAAACTCAGATTAGATTTTCCCCGATCCTGGGGGTGACTCAGCAGATCTGGGCACCAGGGGGTGTGGCCTCAGCTCCCTCCTGAGAATAGTTAAGAGACTGACAAGTGGGTGGATACGGCCCAAGGCAACACACACGGCCTAGCTTAGCTGGAGGGAGTGGAACTCAGCTCCAGGAAGTCCCAGAGAAGCGGAACCTTTGAACTAGGGACCGCGGTTTCTGGCAGACACTTCCAGTTTGAGCACAGGGGCTTCTCACGTCACCTGCTGCAGACATCCACTCCCCACCCGGACACATAGGCTGAGCTTCTTGCTGTCTTCACTATTCTACGCCCTCGAAGCACAGCAGTGCTAATCACCTCTGAGGCACTTGCAGGGAGGGGGTGGGGAACTCTCTCCCAGAGCTCTCTCTTAGCGCGGGCGCAGGGGCCGCTGCATCCATCCAGTCTGGGAGGAAGCTGGTAAAGAAGTAAATAAATACTTTCCTACCCCAGGGACAAACCCCAAAGATTTTTCAAGTATGAGTAAGAAGCCCAGAAAAACTATAGATTCCTTCTACACAGAGAAAGAGCGGGTATCCAACCCCGAGGAAGTTAACAGCAAAGATTCAGAAGATAACAACCTAAAGGGGAACGATTCCTGCCCCCCATCACATAACTCTCTCCTAGAAGAAACTCTTAAAAAATTGAGGGAGATTGAAGAAAAATGGGGAAAGGAAAGGGAAGTTATGATAGAGAATAACAACGTCCTGAAATTGGAATTGGAAAAAATAAAGAATTCACAGGAGATGCAGGGAAACAAAATTTATGAATTAGAAAAGGTTAAAAAAACACAGGAAAGTAGGATTTCTGAATTGGAAAAGATAAAAAAGTCTCAAGAAAATAGAATTTCTGAATTGGAAAAAGAAAATAATTCTCAAAAAAAAATTAGGGAAATGGAAAAAAATTCAATAGAGCAAAATAATTCATTTAAAAACGAAATTGGGCATTTACAAAAAGAACTAAAAACTGTGAAAGAAGAAAATAACTCCTTAAAAGTCAGGATGGAACAAATAGAAATGAATGATTCACAGAGAACCCAAGAATCAGTCATACAAAACAAAAAAAATGAGAAGCTGGAGAACAACGTCAAATACTTACTGGGAAAATCTATAGACCTGGAAAATAGATCTAGGAGAGATAATCTGCGGATTATTGCACTTCCAGAAAACTATGACCAAAAAAAGACCCTAGATTCTATTTTACAGGAAATTATCAAAGAGAACTGTCCAGAGATAATAGAAACAGAAGGGAAAGTAGATGTGGAAAGAATTCATCGAACTCCTTCTGAAATAGACCCTAAAAAAAGAACACCACGGAATATAGTGGCTAAGCTGCAGAATTACCACACAAAGGAGAAAATCCTGCAAGCAGCTAGAAAAAAACAATTTAAATACCAAGGTGCCACAATAAGGGTCACCCAAGATCTGGCTGCCTCCACATTAAAAGATAGAAGGGCCTGGAACCTGATATTCCGTAAGGCAAAAGATCAAGGACTGCAACCAAGAATGAACTACCCAGCTAAGTTTAGCATCTTTTTCCATGGAAGAAGATGGTCATTCAATGAAACAGAGGAATTCTATATGTTTCTAAGAAAAAAACCAGACTTAAACAAAAAATTTGATCTACATCCACAAGACTGAAGAGAAACAGAAAAAGGTACACAGAACCCTTGAGAACTGTAACTCTGTTGTGGGTATATAAAAAGTACTCAAGGATAATTTGATTTTACTGATATAAAAGAAAAAAAGGGGAGTGTAGTAAAGGGAAGGAGGTCGGTTCAGAAAAAGGGGAAGGAATGATAAAAAGAGGGAAACTACATCCCAGGAAGAGGCATAGAAAATACACCATATCTGAGGGAACTTAGTGAGGGGGAGAATCATTGTGTGAATCTTACTCTCATCAGGAGAGGCTCAAAGAGTAAATAATTAACATATTTGTTTTTCAGATAATTTTCTCTTACCTCATTAAAAGGGGGGAGAGGAAAAGGGAAAAGGAAAAGGAGAATAAGTGAAGGGACTTGGAGGGAGGGGGGAGGGATCCTAAAAAAAAAAAAAAAGAGGGAGGGTTGCACGTCACAAGGGGGGTCTGTAAATTAAATATCGGGGAGGGGGATCAGGGGGGTCAAGGGAAAAAAGCATAATCTGGGGATAATACGATGGCAGGAAATACAGAATTAGAAATTTTAACTGTAAATGTAAATGGGATGAACGATCCCATCAAACGGAGACGGATAGCAGATTGGATCAAAAAGCAGAACCCTACAATATGTTGTCTACAGGAAACACACTTAAAGCAGGGAGATACATACAGAGTAAAGGTAAAAGGTTGGAACAGAGCCTATTATGCTTCAGGTAAAGCCAAAAAAGCAGGGGTAGCTATCCTTATCTCAGATCAAGCAAAAGCAGAAGTAGATCTTGTTAAAAAAGATAAGGAAGGAAACTATATCCTGCTGAAAGGTAGCATAAATAATGAAGCCATATCAATACTAAACATATATGCACCAAGTGGTATAGCATCTAACTTTCTAAAGGAAAAGTTAAGAGAAATGCAAGAAGAAATAGACAGTAAAACTATAATAGTGGGAGATCTCAACCTTGCACTCTCAGATTTAGACAAATCAAACCACAAAACAAACAAGAAAGAAATTAAAAAAGTAAATAGAACATTAGAAAAACTAGGTATGATAGACCTTTGGAGAAAACTGAATGGCAATAGAAAGGAATATACTTTCTTCTCAACAGTTCATGGATCCTATACAAAAATAGACCATATATTAGGACATAAAGATCTCAAAATTAAATGTAGGAAGGCAGAAATAATAAATGCCTTCTTCTCAGATCACAATGCAATAAAAGCTACATTCAGTAAAAAGTTAGGGGTAAATAGACCAAAAAGTAATTGGAAACTGAATAATCTCATCTTAAAGAATGACTGGGTGAAAGAGCAAATTATAGAAACAATTAACAATTTCACCCAAGATAATGACAATGATGAGACATCATATCAAAATCTTTGGGATGCAGCTAAAGCAGTAATAAGGGGAAATTTTATATCTTTAGAGGCTTATTTGAAGAAAATAGAGAAAGAGAATAGAGAAAAAGAAGAATTGGGCTTACAACTTAAAAGGCTAGAAAAAGACCAAATTATAAACCCCCAACCAAAAATCAAACTTGAAATACAAAAATTAAAAGGAGAAATCAATAATATTGAAAGTAAAAAAACTATTGAATTAATAAATAAAACCAAGAGTTGGTTTTATGAAAAAGCCAATAAAATAGATAAACCTTTGGTAAATTTGATCAAAAAAAAGAAAGAGGAAAATCAAATTGATGGTCTTACAAATGAAAAGGGGGATCTTTCCACCAATGAAGAGGAAATTAGAGAAATAATAAGGAGTTACTTTGCCCAACTTTATGCCAATAAATTTGATAACTTAAATGAAATGGATGACTTCCTCCAAAAATATAGGCTCCCTAGATTAACAGAGGAGGAGATAAATTGCTTAAATAGTCCCATTTCAGAAAAAGAAATAGAACAAGCTATTAATCAACTCCCCAGGAAAAAATCCCCAGGGCCAGATGGATTCACATGTGAATTCTACCAAACATTTAAAGAACAATTAGCCCCAATGTTATATAAATTATTTGAAAAAATAGGGGATGAAGGAGTCCTACCAAACTCCTTTTATGACACAGACATGGTACTGATACCTAAACCAGGTAGATCGAAAACTGAGAAAGAAAATTATAGACCAATCTCCTTAATGAATATTGATGCTGAAATCTTAAATAAGATATTAGCAAAAAGACTTCAGAAAATCATCTCCAAGATAATACACTATGATCAAGTAGGATTTATTCCAGGAATGCAGGGCTGGTTTAATATTAGGAAAACTATTAATATAATTGACCATATTAATAATCAAATTAATAAGAACCATATGATCATCTCAATAGATGCAGAAAAAGCATTTGACAAAATCCAACATCCATTCCTACTAAAAACTCTTGAGAGTATAGGAATAAATGGACTATTCCTTAGAATAATCAGGAGCATATATTTAAGACCTTCAGTAAGCATAATATGCAATAGAAATAAACTGCAACCTTTACCAGTAAGATCAGGAGTGAAACAAGGTTGCCCACTATCACCTCACCATTACTATTCAATATAGTACTAGAAACGCTACCCTCGGCAATAAGAGCCAAGAAAGAGATTCAAGGAATTAGAATAGGAAATGAGGAAATCAAACTATCACTTTTTGCAGATGACATGATGGTATACTTAGAGAACCCCAAAGACTCTGCTAAAAAGCTACTAGAAATAATTCAAAATTTCAGCAAAGTGGCAGGATACAAAATAAATCCACATAAATCCTCGGCATTTTTATATATCACTAACAAAATGCAACAGCAAGAGATACAAAGAGAAATTCCATTCCAAACAAATGTTGAGAGTATAAAGTATTTGGGAATCCATCTACCAAAGAAAAGTCAGGAATTATATGAGAAAAATTACAAAACACTTGCCA
Source organism: Sminthopsis crassicaudata (assembly GCF_048593235.1). Classification (NCBI taxonomy): domain Eukaryota; kingdom Metazoa; phylum Chordata; class Mammalia; order Dasyuromorphia; family Dasyuridae; genus Sminthopsis; species Sminthopsis crassicaudata. The sequence goes on from NC_133620.1 coordinate 406,264,338, forward strand.
CAAAAATAAAATCAGATTTAAATAATTGGAAAGACATTCAGTGCTCTTGGATAGGCTGAGCGAATATAATAAAGATGACAATACTCCCCAAACTAATCTATTTATTTAGTGCTATACCAATCAGACTCCCAAGAAACTATTTCAATGACCTAGAAAAAATAACAACAAAATTCATATGGAAGAATAAAAGGTCGAGAATTGCAAGGGAACTAATGAAAAAAAACTCAGAGGAAGGTGGTCTAAGTGTACCTGATCTAAAGCTATATTATATAGCAGCAGTCACCAAAACCATTTGGTATTGGCTAAGAAATAGACCGGTAGATCAGTGGAACAGATTAGATACAAAGGACAAAAAAGGATACATATATAGCAACCTAATCTTTGACAAACCCAAAGATACCAACATTAGGGATAAAAATTCATTATTCGGAAAAAACTGTTGGGAAAACTGGAAATTAGTATGGCAGAAATTAGATATGGATCCACACTTAACACCATATACCAAGATAAGATCAAAATGGGTCCATGATTTAGGCATAAAGAGGGAGATAATAAATAGATTAGAGGAACAGAGGAGAATCTACCTCTCAGACTTGTGGAGGAGGAAGGAATTTATGACCAGAGGAGAACTAGAGATCATTATTGATCACAAAATAGAAGATTTTGATTACATCAAACTAAAAAGTTTCTGTACAAATAATACTAATGCAAACAAGATTAGAAGGGAAGTAACAAATTGGGAAAATATTTTTAAAAACAAAGGTTCTGACAAAGGTCTCATTTCCAAAATATATAGAGAACTGACCCTAATTTATAAGAAACCGAACCATTCTCCAATTGATAAATGGTCAAAGGATATGAACAGACAATTCTCAGAGGAAGAAATTGAAACTATATCCACTCACATGAAAGAGTGTTCCAAATCACTACTGATCAGAGAAATGCAAATTAAGACCACTCTGAGATACCACTACACACCTGTCAGATTGGCTAAGATGACAGGAACAAATAACGATGAATGTTGGAGGGGCTGTGGGAAAACTGGGACACTGATACATTGCTGGTGGAGTTGCAAAAGAATCCAGCCATTTTGGAGAGCAATCTGGAATTATGCCCAAAAAGTTATCAAACTGTGCATACCCTTTGACCCAGCAGCGCTACTACTGGGATTATATCCCAAAGAAATACTAAAGAGCGGAAAGAGACATATATGTGCCAAAATGTTTGTGGCAGCTCTTTTTGTTGTAGCTAGAAACTGGAAGATGAATGGATGTCCATCAGTTGGAGAATGGTTGGGTAAATTGTGGTATATGAAGGTTATGGAATATTATTGCTCTGTAAGAAATGACCAGCAGGAGGAATACAGAGAGGCCTGGAGAGACTTAAATCAACTGATGCTGAGTGAAATGAGCAGAACCAGAAGATCACTGTACACTTCAACAACAATACTGTATGAGGATGTATTCTGATGGAAGTGGAAATCTTCAACATAAAGAAGATCCAACTCACTTCCAGTTGATCAATGATGGACAGAAATAACTACACCCAGAGAAGTAACACTGGGAAGTGAATGTAAATTGTTAGCACTAATATCTGTCTGCCCAGGTTGCATGTACCTTCGGATTCTAATGTTTATTGTGCAACAAGAAAATGATATTCACACACATGTATTGTACCTAGACTATATTGTAACACATATAAAATGTATGGGATTGCCTGTCATCGGGGGAGGGAATAGAGGGAGGGGGGATAATTTGGAAAAATGAATACAAGGGATAATATTATAAAATATATATATATAATAAAAAATATAATTAAAAAAAAAAGAAAAAAAGCTAACCAATTAGAAAAGGAGGTACAGAATCTCAAAGATGAAAATAACTCTTTGAAAATTAGAGTCATGGCAAGTGGAAGCCAGTGACACTATGAGAGACCAGGAAATAACAAAACAAATTATAAAGAATGAGAAAATAGAATAGAATGTGAAACTACTCATAAGAAAAATGACAGATCTGAAGAACAGATCAAAAATAAAAAAATGTAAGAATTATTGGACTGCCAGAAAGTGGTGACCAAAAAGAGAACCTTGACACACTAATGCAAGAAATTAATCCTAGAAAATTGTTCTGGAGTGACAGAACATGAAGGAAAAGTAGAAATAGAAAAAATCCATTCATCACCACCTCAAAGAGATCCTTTGTGGAAAACACATAGGAATATTATTGCCAAATTTTGAAACCACCAGATTAAAGAGAACATTTTGCAAGAAACAAGAAAAAAACATTCAAATATCCTGGAGCTACAATTGTACTAGACTTATCAGCAGCTAAGACCACAGGTCTTAGAATCATATCTACACACAAGCAAAGAACTAGACCTGTGGCCAAAAATATCATAACCAGCAAAATTATCTATAAATTTCTTTCCCCCTCCCCCACGAGGCTGGGGTTAAGTGACTTGCCCAGGGTCACACAGCTAGGAAGTGTTAAGTGTCTGAGACCAGATTTGAACTCGGCTCCTCCTGAATTCAGGGCTGGTGCTCTGTCTACTGCACCACCTAGCTGCCCCAATTATCTATAAATTTCAATGAAAAAAAGGGAATTCAGCAAACTTGCAAATTTTCAGGACTTTCTATCAGTGAAAATCGAACTTAAAAGAAAATTTAACATTTAAAAACCAATATCAAAGAGAAATTTTAAGGAACTCAACACAAACAAACTGTTTAAACATGGACAACTTATTTTGTTTTGTTTTGTTTTTTTTACAGGGGAAATGTATACTTTATGCTTAAGATTTACATCAATAATAGGGTAAGCTCAAAAGAAAGATTGGCAGAATAAAGGTAAAAAATGGTAATTGTGTCTTAAAATGAGGTGCAGAGGAAGAATAGATACAGAGGCATAAGAGAGGAGAAGAGGGCTCATAGTTCTGAAAACCTATTCACATCAGGAACGGATTCAATAGGCAACACTAGATATATACCTATGAAAGATATAGCACCCTCCAAAATCTATAAAGAAATAATTGAGGAAGGATAAGCAAGAGGAAGACAAGGGAATAATCTCTGGGTGAGGGTGGGGAGGTTAAGTAATAAGAAGCCAAGTTATGGTATATATATATATAGCATAACTTGGCTTCTTATTTATATATATATATATATATATATATATATATATATATATATATATATATATATATATATATATATATATATATATATATATACACACATATATATATTAGTGATAGACTTTTTTATTTTATAATTATAAAATTTTTTGACAGTATATATGCATAAGTAATTTTTTATAATATTATCCCTTGTATTCATTTTTCCAAATTATCCCCTCCCTCCCTCTACTCCCTCCCCTAGATGACAGGCAATCCCATACATTTTACATATGTTACAGTATAACCTAGATACAATATATGTGTGTAAATCCCATTTTCTTGTTGCACATTAAGTATTAGCTTCCGAAGGTATAAGTAACCTGGGTAGATAGACAGTAGTGCTAATAATTTACATTCACTTCCCAGTGCTCCTTCTCTGGGTGTAGTTGTTTCTGTCCATCATTAATCAACTGGAAGTGAGTTGGTTCTTCTTTATGTTGAAGATATCCACTTCCATCAGAATACATCTTCATACAGCATTGAAGTGTACGGCGATCTTCTGGTTCTTTTCATTTCACTCAGCATCAGTTGATGTAAGTCTTTCCAAACCTCTCTGTATTCGTCCTGCTGGTCATTTCTTACAGAGCAATAATATTCCATAACATTCATATACCATAATTTACCCAACCATTCTCCAATTGATGGACATCCATTCATCTTCCAATTTCTAGTCACTACGAAAAGAGCTGCCACAAACATTTTGGCACATACAGGTCCCTTTCCCCTCTTTAGTATTTCTTTGGGATATAAGCCCCCAATAGCAGCAAAGTTGGATCAAAGGGTATGCACAGTTTGATAACTTTTTGGGCATAGTTCCAAATTGCTCTTCAGAATGGCTGGATTCTTTCACAACTCCACCAACAATGTATCCGTGTCCCAGTTTTCCCACATCTCCTCCAACATTCATCGTTATTTGTTCCTGTCATCTTAGCCAATCTGACAGGTGTGTAGTGGTATCTCAGAGTTGTCTTAATTTGCATTTCTCTGATCAGTAGTGATTTGGAACACTTTCATATGAGTGGATATAATTTCAATTTCATCATCTGAGAATTGTCTGTTCATATCCTTTGACCATTTATCAATTGGAGAATGGTTTGATTTCTTATAAATTAGGGTCTGATAAATGAGGCCTTTATCAGAACCTTTAACTGTAAAAATATTTTCCCAATTTGTTACTTCCCTTCTAATCTTGTTTGCATTAGGATTGTTTGTACAGAAACTTTTTAGTTTGATGTAATCAAAATCTTCTATTTTGTGATCAATAATGATCTCTAGTTTTCCTCTGGTCATAAATTCCTTCCTCCTCCACAGGTCTGAGAGGTAGACTATTTTCTGTTTCTCTAATCTATTTATTATCTCATTCTTTATGCCTAAATCATGGACCCATTTTGATCTTATCTTGGTATATGGTGTTAAGTGTGGATCCATATCTAATTTCTGCCACATTAATTTCCAGTTTTCCTGACAGTTTTTTTCAAATAATGAATTTTTATCCCTAATGTTGGTATCTTTGGGTTTGTGAAAGACTAGATTGCTATAGATGTACTCTTTTTTGTCCTTTGTACCTCATCTGTTCCACTGATTGACTGGTCTATTTCTTAGCCAATACCAAATGGTTTTGGTGACTGCTGCTATATAAATATAGCTTTATATCAGGTACACCTAGACCACCTTCATATGACTTTTTTTTTTCATTAGTTCCCTTGCAATTCTCGACCTTTTATTCTTTGTTGTTATTTTTTCTAGGTCATTAAAATAGTTTCTTGGGAGTCTGATTGGTATAGCACTAAATAAATAGATTAGTTTGGGGAGTATTGTCATCTTTATTATATTTGCTCGGCCTCTCCAAGAGCACTGAATGTCTTTCCAATTATTTAAATCTGACTTTATTTTTGTGGCAAGTGTTTTGTAGTTTTGCTCATATAATTCCTGACTTTCCTTTGGTAGATATATTCCCAAATATTTTATACTATCGACCGTTATTTTGAATGGACTTTCTCTTTGTATCTCTTGCTGTTGGATTGTGTTGGTAATGTATAAAAATGCTGAGGATTTATGTGGATTTATTTTGTATCCTGCAACTTTGCTAAAATTCTGAATTATTTCTAATAGCTTTTTAGCAGAGTCCTTGGGGTTCTCTAAGTATACCATCATGTCATCTGTAAAGAGTGATAGTTTGATTTCCTCATTTCCTACTCTAATTCCTTGAATCTCTTTCTTGGCTCTTATTGCCGAGGCTAGCATTTCTAGTACTATATTAAATAGTAATGGTGATAGTGGGCAACCTTGTTTCACTCCTGATCTTACTGGGAAAGGTTCCAGTTTATCTTATGGAGCATATTTTAATGAAAAAGTTAACAGGGATAGGAAAGACATGTGTGAATGTGGATATGTTTGTGTATGGCTATCTGTATGTGTATATCTACATATTTATACATAAATGCATCTTTTCTTAATTGTAGCTTGCTTGGGGGTGGGGGATGAAAGAGAGTTTCTTAAGGAAGTAAGGAAAGAAGGAAGGAGAAAAAAGGAGAAGGAAGGGAAGGGAAGGGAAGAGAAGGAAGGAAGGAAAGAAAGAAGGAAGGGAGGAAGGAAGGAAGGAAGGAAGGAAGGAAGGAAGGAAGGGAGGGAGGGAGGGAGGGAGGAAGGAAGGAAGGAAGGAAGGAAGGAAGGAAGGAAGGAAGGAAGGAAGGAAGGAAGGAAGGAAGGAAGGAAGGAAGGGAAGGAGGGAGGAAAGAAAAAGAGAGAGGAAGGAAGGAAGGAAGGAAGGAAGGAAGGAAGGAAGGAAGGAAGGAAGGAAGGAAGGAAGGGAGGGAGGGAGGGAGGGAGGAAGAAAGGAAGAAGGAGTGGAAGAAAGAAGAGAGATTAGAAGTTGTGTTGCTCGGTTCTCAGTAGGGCAGCTCCTATTCACAGGGATTTTTCTTTGCCTTTATTCTCAAAAATGACCATGACAATTGGGAAATTTCTTTCTTAATGACCTTAATGACCTTAAATCCAAATCAGCAAGCCATCAGAACATCAAGAACAATTGCTGTATTTCTGTTGAAAGTGAAAAAAATTTCTTGATTGTATAGGGACTCATAGATGAACTTTACTCTTAGCTTTATGGGAAATTGGAGAGTTCTAATGGCTACCTATCTATAATGGCTACCCAAAGTCCTTGCTACATTGGGGAAAGAAGACCTTCATCATAAGATCATATATTTTAAACTAAAAGAGATTATCATCTGACATTTCTCCCTACTTCTTACAGTTGAGGAAACTGAGATTAATAGAGAATTTGTCACAAATCACCCAACTTTTAAATATCAAAGCAGGTTTTGAACTCAGATCTGGACTCTTTCAATCTATTCTTATTGACTCGATTGTGCTTCAGCTAACCACCTGATTTCACAGAGGCATGCATCTAGACCATGGAGAGATTGCCAAATAAGTCTATGCCAAGGGAGTCTCTTTCAAGTAATGAGTTATTTATTTTTATGATGAAATATGCTTGCTTACCTGGAGAAGCAGTTGCCACAAAAATTTGGCTGTGGTGATAAAGCCTAGTACAGGAATTATATTTACTAGAGGGACTCGGGAAGCCTATCCTTAACATTCACCATGAAGATGGAATACCCCATAGTTTTATGTTTAATTATTTTTGGATATTGAATAGAAATGTGGTAACACTTAGAGTACATAGGCCATTTATATTGTTTTCTAGCTACCTAAAATAGATAGACAGATCAATGGACAAATAGGAAATAATCATTTATGAAGTTTTTACTGTGTACCAAGTACTGCGTTACAGATAGGAGATACAAATACAAGAAAATAAGATTATCTTTTTTGTTTGTTTTTGTTTTTATTTTGCTGAAGTAACAGGGTTAAGTGACTTGCCCAGTGTTACACAGCCAGGATGTATTAAGTGTCTGAGACCAGATTTGAACTCAGGTCCTTCTGACTTCAAGGCTGGTGCTCTATCCACTGTGCCACCTAGATGTCCCAAATGTCCTACTTTCCAGGGGTAAAGAAGGCACTTCAAGGAACCAATGCAACTGAAAATGTAGAATAATCTGGAAATTGAATGAGTTGAAAATGAAGAAAATATGAATGGGCACATGCCATTGCTTCAATGTCCTATAACATCAGATGATTCCAGCACTTAAAACTAGAAAATTAAATTTAATTTCTTTTTTCCTATTGTAGTAAAGGGAAAAAATCTGTTTTCCTATTATCTGAAAAGGAATCAAAGACCCATCAGAAGCACAATGACCTAATTTGTGAGGAGGAAGAGTGAATTATAACAATTCTGGTATCGCCAGTAGTACGTGAAGCAACAGCATGAAAAGTGATTTCCAAAAGAAATCATAGACATCAAGACACAAGGCTCTATTGGAGAGGAAATGCTAACATACAGTAATGTAAAAGCAGAGGCTGACAGCTCAGGGCATGTCCTCATAGGTTGAAGATCCTTGGGAAATCGGAAGAGAGACTTTGAAGAAGGCCATATCTATGGAGAAAGATGAAATGGGGGCATTAGTGTATTGATAAATGTCTAACAATCAACTTCTGCCTTCCAGAACACACTTTTAATTTTAATCTGAATTATTAGCATTTTCTTTATCATATTCGTGATTCTAGAAATCAATAAAAGACAAATTAAGCCATAATTTGCAGCATTGGCCAATTTCTACGGTATAAATGTGCATATTGGAAATTTAACTCACTCTTCTCTCTCTCTCTCTCTCTCTCTCTCTCTCTCTCTCTCTCTCTCTCTCTCTTTTCCCTTACATCCAACTCACATGCATGTCATGACATTACCTCCTGGATATCATGGTCCTCTGAGAATGAAGGACAAACAGCAATGACAATCCCTTTCCCATTCATTCATTTGTATATAATGTATCAGGGGTGGACTAGAGTTTTAATTATAAAATGGGACAAGCACTCTGACCCTTTTTGTGGGATCATTTGCTCTAATTCCTTGCTAAAGAATACACATAGCAAAGCAACTGCTGACTGCACTCTTGGGACTTGATTTATATTGGCTAGGGTTGTACAAAGGTAACTGGTGACTAAGTCTAAAAGAATGTTCTTCTATTCCTTAATTGGATGTAAAAAGAGCATAAAGTGGCTCCATCTTTTTTTTTTTTTTTGAGTAGACTTTTTTGAGATTCTTCCAGCTCTGTCCTGGCCTTCTATCAAGAGAGTCCATGATATTTCTTTCCTCTTTCCAATAGCAGTGGTGATCTACAGCTCAAACATGTGGTAGTAAGTATATATATGTCATAGATAGGTTATCCTGGGTCCCTGGTTTCCTTTGTCTGCCATTGTGTCTCTTCCCTCATAGATCAATGACTACCAAATAGAAAATTTTCCATGGACATTTCCAAGCTTGGCTTTTTAAGCCCTTTTATTCAAGAATCCCCAGATCTCTGAGCTGGCACTGGCTGCTCAATAAGAGCTGATAACTGAAACTCTACCTCTTTTTTGAGGATATGAGTATTAAGCAGATCATCCTTAATCTGAAGAGACTAAAAAGTCATTTCTGTTTGACTAGAAGATTTGATTTTGGGAACTGAAGATTTAAATTGGAAATGAAATATCAGCTCATCAACCCCCAAAGTACCTTTGCCTTTCAAGGAAAGTAAAATATGTTTGATGGATTAGTGTTTTTAAGTATTTGTTAATATATACTTTTCAATATTTTGTGTTTTAAGTATTTATTTTTTGTGGAGAAAAAAAGTGGTGATCCTATACACTATATTGATTGATTCTTTATAGGACTCCTGATACCCTATTGTTTTTTTGGCGAATAATTTATTCATGAACCATTCCCAAACTTTGGTTAAAATATTTTCATAAACCAGAGAGACAGAAAACAGATCTCTTTTCTTCTGTGTCAAGCCACCATTAAGATGAATTCAGGCTCCACATGAGTAGAGAGTAGGATTCCCTAGTTTAAAAGAAAGAATGAAAGAGAGGGGGAGGAAGAGAGAAAGGAGAAGATAAAAAAGAGGATGGGGGAGAGAGAGAGAGAGAGAGAGAGAGAGAGAGAGAGAGAGAGAGAGAGAGAGAGAGAGAGAGAGAGAGAGAGAGAGAGAGAGAGAGAGAGAGAAGAGAAGAAAAGAAAAGAAAAGAAAAGAAAAGAAAAGAAAAGAAAAGAAAAGAAAAGAAAAGAAAAGAAAAGAAAAGAAAAGAAAAGAAAAGAAAAGAAAAGAAAAGAAAAAAGAGAAGAGAAGAGAGGAGAGGAGAGGAGAGGAGAGGAGAGGAGAGGAGAGGAGAGGAGAGGAGAAGAGAGGAGAGGAGAGGAGAGGAGAGGGGAAATAATAGGGAGGGGGAGAGAGGGACAGACAGAGAAAGGGACAGACAGAGAAGGAGATGGAGAAAGGAAGGGAGGGAGGAAGGGAGGAAGGAAGGAAGGAAGGAAGGAGAGAGAGGGTGGGAGGGAGGAAAAAAGGAATGAATTTATTAAGCATTTACTAGTGCCAGACATATAGTGCAAAGGATACAAATATAAAATTCAAACAGTTCTTGCCCTCAAGGAGCTTACATTCTATCAGGGAAGAATGGTATATATAGGATGAAAGGAATAACTTGGTCAAGACTGTAACAGAGCTGGTGAGTAGGTCTATAAAGGAACAAGATTAACACATCCCAAAATCTGGCAAAGTTGGGGTGGAAGGAACTTCACAGCCATTCCTATTCTCTCTCCCTACTCTCACTTCTTATAGCACTCTTACTTTCAATGTTTCACTGAATCCATGATCTTGTTGATATGAAAGGTTCTTCTGCCTGTAAATCACAAGTCATCTTTGTCTTGTCACCCTATATAGCTTTTGTTCATGTCATCACATAAATTCTCCACAAGAGAGTCATTCTTATAATTGTGGATTCATACAAAAGCAATATTGGTGCAGTCTACTTGTTAACCATCATTCTCATTAGATTCTTTGACATAGAATTACTGTATTTTAAAACCAAAAACCATTACAAAAGGAATACCCTTAGTCAGACCACATGTAAATCGTCCCTACAAGTATTTTCCTTTTCTTGGCACCAGAATTATCAGAGAAAATCTGGAGTGTGTAAATTGCCATAATTATAGTCTACACCACACAATCTACCACTTAATTATATATAGATTTCCTTCTTTAAAACATTTTCTCATCCTTTAATAAGATAAAATGGGAGAAATCAGCAGTGTTGAAAATTTTGAAATAACTTATTTTAAATTACTTTAGAGGCTGAGAATGAAGAGCAAAAAGGTATTCTGTGACTCACAGTGACTACCATGCCAAGTATCAACAATTTAAAATGTAAAAACAACCTAAACTGCAAAGCTACCATGGCTCTGTCAAACCAATGAATTCACATTGCTGGTCATTGCTAAAAGGATTTGGGGATGGGAGAGGGAGGACAAGAGAGAAATCTCTTTTAACAAGGTCATGGGAAGAAGACAATGTCTAAATTTGTCCTTATTTCAGGTTGTGCTTTAACTTCAAGGTCAAAATAATGAACTAGCAGATAATCTGACTTTTGAAAAATTTGCCTTTGTAGGCAAATCTATGAATACATGTTATACTTACATGTATGTGTATATATAGGTATAGATATTCAATTTTTTGTTGCTATGAAAAGCAGCATGTACCTGGGGGGAGGGGAAGTGTACTGTTTATACATGTCTTATGCCCCATTTTTTTCATTTGTCCTAGTCTGATATCCCTAGGAGGCCTTATGGTTATAGAGCTAGAAGGGATAATAAAACTTAAATAGTAAATTTCTCCTCATTTTCCATTCAAGAAATTAAAACCAAAGATGTAATTGGCCAAAAGTTATGTAGCTGATTAATGGAAGATTCAGAACTAGATAAAATTTCTTCTGGTACCCTTACAGGATTCTTTCCTTACCAAATCTAGATGGTAATATTTTTGAAGAAATGCTTCTTTATTTCTCTCCTTCCAGCACCATCATACATACACATACCCTGCCAATATACACATCTTCCTCACAGAAAAAATGAGCCCCTAATCAAGAACACTATACTGGGCTCTGAAAGCTGAGCTTTCATCTTCTCCAGAAACAATCCTCTGCCTTACGTCCTGGTCTCTAGCTCCAAAATAGGCTCCCCAAAGAATCCTGTTTTTCCTAGCTCCCTTTTATGCATTGATTTTCTCCTTTAGAATGTAAGAGCCTTGAAAGCAGGGATTACTTTATTTTACCTGCTTCTATTTGTATACATAGCCATAGCACAGTGCTTGGTACACAGTATGAATTTAATGAATAAATGAGCTCTCTGTCTCTGTCTCTGTCTCTCTTCATCTCTGACACTCTCTCTCTGTCACTGACTTTGTCTCTGTCTTTCTTTGTCTCTTTCTGTCTCTGTCTCCATCTTTATCTATCTTTATCCCTTTGTCTCTATATGTTGTTATCTATCTTCATCTTTATCCCTCTGTCTCTGTCTCTGTGACTGTGTGTGTCTCTAACTTTCTCTATCTCTGTTCCTTTTTGTTCCTCTCTGTGTATCTCTATCTGACTCTCTCTCTATCTTTGCCTCTCCCACCATCTCACCATCTCTCTCTCTCTCTCTCTCTCTCTCTCTCTCTCTCTCTCTCTCTCTCTCTCTCTCTCTCTCTCTCTCTCTCTCTCTCTCTCCTCTCTCTGTCTCTCTCTCTGTCTCTCTCTCTCCCTTTCTTTCCCTCCCTCCTTGCCTCCCCCCTCAAAAAACAACAGATACCTCTTTGTTGAATGAATGAAGAATTTTACAAATGAAGCTATGTCCCTAGAATGGGACAAATTGAAATCCAGGACTTAATTTCCTTTCTGCCTCATATACTATGTCATATATTTATTTTCAAGGGGAAAATAGGATTCAATCATCTCTTGTGGCCCCAGCTTCTCCATCCTTCTACCTCACCCCTTTCCTTCACCTCATTCTTTCTGCATATGAAGAGATTTTTGCCTTGGTTGGTGGGCTTATCCATGGAAGCATTTAGCTGACTGGTCCTGGGAGAAAAGGATTAGGATGTGGATTTGTACTGGCTGGCACTGGGGGTTGGGAAGAGTAGTAGGAAAAAGGGTAAGGAGCTTTTTTCAGGTCAAATCCTGTCTGTTCTTTTCTTCGCCTGAGTGGACATGTTTTTAAAGTGGATAGATGACCTTTCCTTCTTGGATACCCAGAGGGCTTATCAGCCTGTTTTTGTTCCACTGAGGAAACTGAATACAGTGGTTATCATATATATATATATATATATATATATATATATATATATATATATATATATATATGAAAGTGTGTGTGTTATATCTATATATAATATAGATGACTTTCATACATATTTACATATATATGAAATATATATATATGTATGTACACACACACACACACACACACACATATATATATATATATATATATATATATATATATATATATATATATATATATATATATATATATATACATATATATATATGACTCTAAACAAAACTAAAGAATTCTTTCCACACACATCCTAATCACTGTGAACAGCCAAGACACTATTACTGGAATATGAAGAATCTGTTTCTTATATTTCTTTAACCAATGTGTAAAATCATTTTCCAGGAAGAGATTCCTGCGAGGGGAGTTATAGAGTGCATTTCACCCTTATCCCAAGTCATTGCCATGCTTTTTCCTCCTTGCAGGGCTAGGGCCATTGTTTCTGCTTGGGTGGCTGGCGGGACAGTTATATAACCATCACCTGCTGGGAACCAGTTCCATATTCTCCTGCCCCGGATAAGACTCAAATATTCTGATAAGCATAATAATGAGAGTGATTGACAGCAGCTGAGCCAGAAGCAATCCTGAAGGGAACAAGGACTCTGAAGCAGGCCAAGGATGACGCCAAGGCACAAAAGGGACACAAATGCTACCAATGGTAGCAGGTGCTCAAGCTGGGCACCCTCACAAACAGAGCATGGAGAAGAATCCCAAATTCTAATCAAAATAAAAATAAATGAGTTCTATCCATTCTGACACTCCACTTTTGTAATAAATCCCAGCATTGAGTAGCCCTTACTGCCATGATTGTGAGTATTAGGAGCTTGTTCCTATCAGCATGGTACCACAAACCAATCAGGATTATCTATTAAGTACCTCCTATGTGCCAGGCTCTAAGGCAGACTCTATGCTTGGTGTTGGGTATACAAAGACAAGAGGGAAACCGTTTGTTATTCCCTCAATTAATTTATATTCTGTTCTTTTGGGAGAAATAACAAGTGCGTAGAGAAAAAAAAATACATGATATTTACAAATAAAAATAACATGGCTTTAGTGAGGTCAGGGTATTAACACAGAGCATTTTTGAGGGTTACCAGGCCTACATTCAAATCCCAACTATTTAATCTATCATATTTATGATTATGGACAATTATTTGGTATATCTGAATCTTACTTTCCTCCACTGTAAAGTGTTTAGAGTAAAATGTATGACCATTTTAACAGAGGTTCTTATGGAACACAAAACACTGGGGTACAATTTCAGAGATTTCTTACTATTTTGGTTTGCTGTTCCCAATTGGGGATTCTGGGAAATTCTTTGCTTAGAAACAACCAGGTTTCTGTCAACAGCTGGAAGGAAGAGCTGACTTCCTGAATGACATTTAGTTAGTCAATTCTTCTAGTGTATGAAAATCTATTTTAATCTTAACTAAGATCATAATAGCTAAAGCTTATGTAGTACATTAAGAATTATAAACTACTTTACACATGTTCTCCTATTTAATGAAATTTAATAAAGTTAAATGAAATGTCTTAAACTTAGATTTTTTAAAAAACCAAATACAAGACAATGAAGACATGGCTAGACAGATGTTAAAACAAAACTAGACATTGTAGTGAACTGAAATCCCCATATGAATCAACAGCATGATATGGCAGCCAAAAAAGGTAATGTAATCTTTGGCTACATTAAGAGATACATAATGTCTAGACCCTAGGAGATGACGGTCACTGCATACTACTCTAGCTAGAGTTGGACCATTGTTTCCACCCCAAGTACCACAGTTGAGGAAGGGAACTGGAAAAACTGGAGAGTATTCAGAAGGGGATAACCATGATGTCAAAGTACCCGGAGTCTCTGACACATAAAGATTGGTTGAAGGAGCTTAACATTTCTAACCAGGAGAAAAGAAGATTCAGACCAGATGATATAACTGTCTTCAAATATTTGACAGATTGTCATATGAAGAAGGGAATTTACTTCTTCTTTTTGTTCCCAGGGGATAGATCTAGGGAGAAATGAGTGGATATTGCCAAGAGGCAAATCTGAACTTGATATCAGTAAAAACTTCATTGCTATTTGCATTGCCTCAAAGTATAATAAAATAACTCAATGGGTGGTGGGTCCCCTACTTGGCGATCTTCAAACAGAGACTGGATCACTGCTTAGATAACTTATATAAATTATATAGAAAGTCCTATCCCATTCTGGTGATTGAATTCTTTTTAATGAAATACAAGCTCAATCTGAGTCACCATTCATTGAGTCAGAAAATCCTGTGCCATCATAAGACACAGTCTTTAGAACAAAGGGAGTTTGTGATGGTTTAATTATTCCTTGAATCCTTGAAATCTGGGCACTGCATTAAAAAAAAAAAAAAGACATGCATAAGCCATGGATTTTATGACGCTCAAATGAGATGATGGATGAACAGCACTTTGCAAACCTTAAAGTGATATATAAAGGCCAGTTATTATTATTGGCCCACAGTTCTCCAGGCCGTAGTCCTTCTTCTGAACTCTTGCTAAGCTTAAGCCATGTTTTCGAGAATTACAGAACTGTTCTGGTAAAGAAAAATGTACTCACACACTTTTAAGTTTAATCTGAATTATTAACACGTTCTTAAGTCTAGATAATAAACAAAAAAATTCCAGCCTTACTTTTCTTATTTCTAAAATATAAATGGTCACATTGAAAATTTTGCAATCTTGCAAGCTAATTAGAGCTGGTTCCTGCATACCCTTACTTCTGTCTCTCAGATTTTGTGATTATATTATGTGAATAATACTTGTTCTGTTTAGTGTTAAATATCAGAACTAGAATAAGTAGGTTAAAATTACAGAAAGGTTATTATTAGATTCACATAGGAAAAAATTATCAAAAAAATCATTAAAAGTAAAATGAGTTGTCTCCAGGAGTATCAGGATCTCTCTATAGGAGGTCTTTTAAAGAGTGTGTTCACTTCACATTATATTTATATTTATTTTATCTTTATAGATTAATTTTTAAGAACTATCACACATTTTCCCCTTTTCATGTCTTTATAAACAGTGAAAAGGAAAGAAGGGGGAAAGGAAAAGGGAAGGAAGGAAGGAAGGAAGGAAGGAAGGAAGGAAGGAAGGAAGGAAGGAAGGAAGGAAGGAAGGAAGGAAGGAAGGAAGGAAGGAAGGGAGGGAAGGAATGAAAAGACAGAGGGAGGAAAGGAAAGAAGGGAGGGAGGGAAAATGAGGGAGGAAGAAGTGATATCTGCATCAAATAAGCATAACCAAGCAGACCAAATTACTGCATTGTCCAGATCTAAAAATGAATTTCTAATTCTGAGTCCAATATCTCTCTGACGAAATAGTAGGCAGTGTTCTTCATTACTCTTCTTGAATCTGAATTCTTCATTGTTCAGAGTTCTGATGTCTTTCAAATGATTTGGTTTTATAATATTGATGTTATAGCATAAATTGTTCTTTTTGCTTCTGCTCCCTTTACTCTGCATCAATTCATAAAAGTTTCCCCAGTTGTCTCTGAAATTCTTTTAATTTCTTATAGAACAATAACATTTTTACATTTGTTTACCACAATTTATTCTGCCATTCTTAGATTGATGATTAATACTTACTTTCCAGGTCTTTATACCACAAAATAGAGATATTATAAATATAATTGTGATATTGCTGGGTCAAAGGATATGCACAATTAAGTAACTTTTTATGCATAATTCCAAATTGCTCTCCAGAAAGGTTGGACCAGTTGACAGGTCCATTAGCAGTATATCAGCATGCATTTTTCCCCAAAACCACACCAATGTGTATCATTTTCTTTTTTCTGTCAGATTTGCCAATCTGATGGGTCAAAGTTGCTTTAATTTATAGTCTGTAATTATTGGTAATTTGAGCATTTTTTCATCTAACTATAGATATCTTGAATTTCTTTTCTTGCAAACTACTTGTTTACATCCATAGATTATGGGTTACTTGAAGAATGGCTATTATTCTTATAAATTTTAACCTCTTACACACACACACATATATTTATGTATGTATGTATGTATGTATGTATAGTGAGAATATAGATATAGGAAATGAGATGTTTATCAGAATAACTTGCTGCATTCCCCTTCCCAATTTACAAACTACCTTCAAATCTTAAATCAATTGAATTTGTTTGCCAATAAGCTTTTTAATTCTATGTGATCAGAAGTACCTATTTTATCCCTCCCTTATTAACAGTTTTGAAAGCTGAGTTCTCCTTTGATTCTCTAATGTTCATGATGTGACTTTAGGTATATTTGAATCATTTATTTATTTGGATGTTATTTTAATATGAGATGTGAAAAATTAGCCTAAGCTAATTTCAGCAAAACCACAGTAGTTGATATAAAATATTGATTACTTATCCTAATAAATCATTGAGGTCTATGACTTTATTGAACCCTAGGCACTAGATACATTTGCTTCTATATGTTATATATTTAATCTGTTTTGCTGATTGAGCCCTATGTATTTTGCTAGTACTAAAACTATCTTTCTTTTAGAATTATTATTTTGTAGTATATCAGAGGTTTTCAAGCATAGGCTGAATGGTCATTTATAGAGAACATTTTTGTTAAGATATGACTTGGAAGAGATGTCTTTGGGCATTTCTTCTAATTAAGATTCTACAAACTGACCTTTTAAACACAAAATTCAGTGGTTCAAGGAAGAAAAAATTATGCTCAGATCAAACAAAATCAATAAAGTCCAAAGCAGATCTTATGGAATATATCTGCATGTACCAATGGTCTGGAGACATACTATGCCTCAACTACTTACAGCTTTAGGATTCTAGTAGAGAATACCTCCAGTAATTTCTAAGCATGTGGGTACCTAGAATGGCACAATGAAAAAGGCACTGGCTCTGGAATATTGCTTCTGTTACTATCTTTTTTCTCAGTTTTTACAAACTTTTTTTTTTATTTTAAAATTTGAATTCTAAATTATATCCCTTCCGTCCTCTTTTCCTCAGATGGTAAATAATCATATATAGGTTATATATTAGTCATTTTGTACAAAACTTGAATAAAAGGAAAATTTTTTAAATGGCATTCTTTCATCTATATTCAATCAATATCAGTTCTTTTTCTTGAAACAGATAATGTGCTACATAATCAGTTTTTTAAAAAAATTATCTTGGATCATTGTATTGCTGCGGATATCTACTGCTGTCTTGATCCTGGGCAAATCAGTTAATTTATTTAATCCTCAGTTTCTTTTTCTGTAAAATGAAGGCAAATTCAAAAAAAGATGATTAAAGGCGAAATGTCTACATCATTTCAGTATAGAAATAGTCATAAGGTTTCATACAAAGCACAATGTACATATGCTGAAATCAAGCTTGACAAATGTCCTATGATTCATCTTTACAGATAATAAGAAAATATTAAAAATGCAAACAATTGCACCTATCCTCCTTCAGAGGAGTTTCTTTTACATTATATAAGTCTTGGGACCAAGGAGATAATGCCTTGGTATCCCAAGCTCAGTGTCCCCAAAGCTAAAAGTATAGAGCAATGCAGTTCTACTGTCTCTGTTCTTATAGAAATAAAGACATGATCTGCTGGAAGCTGTGCTTCTTCAAACTCAAGAAAAAAACTGCAAAACTCTCTTTGCTCTCTTCTTCAGACAGAAGAAAAATAATCTTGAATTTCAATGTAGAGGCTTTTGTTGTTCAGTGTTGTTCTACAATTAATGAATTCAGCATCTGTAAGCCTGAACTGGACATTTAAAATTCTTGTTCTGTTATTAGATGTTAGTTCCTAAGTTACAGTGAACCAATTAACAGTGTGCAATAAATTAACTGAAATTTTTGATATCTCTAATTATTTCCTTATTCAGTTGGGATTCTGAGGGATATCAGAAGCATCACTAAGGCCTGTGTAATCAGAGCAATTGTAGGAAATTCTTGAAGTCCCTAAGTGATTGAGATGGAATACTATTGTGCTATAAGAAATGATGAGCTCAGTGAGTTTAGAAAAACATGGAAAGACTTGCATGAAATAGTGAAGTAAAATGAGCAGAATCAAGAGAACATTGTATGTAGAAACAGCAATATTGTTTTAAGAACTATTGAGTGAATAAATCATTTTGATTATTATAAATGTCCAAATTAATTATAAAGAACACATGAAAAGAAATTATCTACATGCAGAGAAAGAACTTATGAATAAAAATATGCATAGAATATATACATATATACATATACCCATGTGTATACACACATATACATATATACACACACCTATTTGTGTGTATGATTGCCATCTCTAGAATGGGTGGGAGGAAGAGAAAATATAATTTATGTAAATTATGTATGCTATGTAAATTATGCATGCTTTGTAAATTATGTATATTATGGAAATGCTTGTTTGATTCTATAAATAAAAAATAAAATAAGTATTTTTAAAAGAACAAGGCTACAGCTAAAATTCAGGATTCTAATGTGACATCTTAAGGGTCAGACTATTTTATAATGCTGTTGGCTCAACCCCCCATTCCAATGTATTCTTCCTAACATTAATTGGCAGTGTTTAACAGCCCATTTTCATCTAATCAATGAATATATTTTACAAAAAGATTATCTACTGTGGAGATATAATAAAAATAGAAGTGGCAAAGTATTTCTTCCCAACATCTAGGAGCCCACACTTAGTCTCTGGGAAAAATGGGCTCAAACTTAAAGCAGTTTTTACTGAGACTTCACACCATCAGGTTCATTCCAGGATTTGGTATAGCCAAAGCAGAAACTGTTGTAATGCTTCAGTTACTGACAGCCTAGAACTGTTAGGATTTCAATTGTCCACAATATAAGGTGGATACAATAAGTTACATAGGACTTTAATTTGGTTTCCAAAGATTCTAGCAGAACTCTAGGTCTAGGACTTTCCGGACTCACTATTTCAACCTTTCAAAAGCCGTCTTTAGTACACCATTACCAAAATCAAGAAAGAAGAAGAAATCTAAATAGGAAAGGAATAAAAGCCTCTATTCACAGATTCCATTTTGGCTTTTGGTAGGGAAGAGTCAAGCCTTTCTTACTGGATGTATCTCTCATTCTCTAGTGCAAATAGGGAAAATTTTTAAAAAAGAAAGAGAAAGAGGCTCATCAGGAATGGTTAGCAAGCTTTTGAATTCATTCCAATTTTAGCTCAATAGCCAATCAAAAGTTAGTCTTCACCATATCATAAACAAGAATGTTTGTGTGTCTTCCACAATCCATACAGTGATGACATTAAACCATACATAATTATAAGGGTTTGGGCTTGGCCAGTGTCCATATTATTGGCATGACATATATAATGATAAAGAGTTTATTTTCCTTTTTATTTCTGGCAAAGCAATATCTGTTGAGGATCAGATGAAGGGAAGATTGAATCATTAGGGGATGGGGAAAAAAAACAAAGCCACGAAACATCGACTGAGCATCCCTGGACTATGGCTGCTCATCATTGGCCAGTTAGAAGACTTTCCACATAGACTTTTCCACTTTCCATACAGCCTCCTGAAGTTATGCAAATTTTCTGTAGAGGCTTCTTGCTATCTTTGTAGTAAAGCAGGAGAGCCAAATGTTCTCAAATCTTGCATTGGGAAAAGTCAGATATTCCTTATTAAGCTTATATTACCTGACTCCAATGGTTAAAATGAGGAAAGAATTTGGTAAACTTCAAAACAATGGATAAATGTGTTATTCTTATTAGTATCCTGATTCAAATAATATTATCAATGTGATTTGGGGCAAATTAAAACCTTTCTCTGTTCTGGGGGATGGAGCCCAGTCTGAACATAACACTTTGTTAACTTAGTTTAAGCAACATTTTCCTATAAGCCTGAGGCCACTTGACCCAGGGATGAGGGGCCCAGTCTTTTGTCCATTTCAATATGATTGAGAGATAAAGTAGCCTAACGGCTTGCTTGAGGTACTCAGTCTTAGAAATATTCAGGTTGGAATTCTATGCCAAAAGGTAGCTTGCCATGTGACTCTAAAGCAAGTCATTAAATTTACTTGGTTTCTTCTTCTATAAAATGGGAATAATAATAGCATCAAAGAGTTAGAGTTGTTGTGAAATAATGTATTTGAAGGGTTTTCTGAGCCTTAAAGTGACATATAAATGTGAGCCTATTTTTATTATGATTGTATCTAATCTAACTTCACCCTGCGGCTACCCAAGTTCATTTTCTCCAATTCTGTCCTTAGGGACAAAGAGACCTGATTAGAGTATAATGTCCTTTGATGATAACCTACCCCTCTCTTCACCTCTCTGCCACACTTCTAAATCTCCTGTTGACAGAGAAATGACTGAAGTCACTCTCCCAAGGTTATTGGACTTGTTTCAATGGGCTTCTCTAGACCTTATTGCAGGCTCATTTATTTAGCTAATTTATCCTGAACTCTATCATCCCCCCCTCTCTACCAAAGAAAGAAGAATTAAAAAATAAGTTTGCAAAGGCATTTACATTGCTGATAAAATCACAGAATTAGTAGTTGAAATGCAATTAAAGTGAAAGAGTTTGCAGTTGACATTCAATTTAATTATTGCTCATTTTATGTAAATGAGACAACCAACTCAATGAATCAACTGATCATTTTGGTTTTGGCAGCTCATCAGCTGCATATAGAAGTGCTGGTTCTTTTTCTTGTTTGTAAAACTCTGAACTGCTTTCTCTATGGAATAGAAAAAGGTTCCTGGAAGTTCAAGGACTGACTTAAAGAACCTACCCATCTTATCCCAGAATCCAATAGGAAGTTTTATCCCATCTGATTTTCAATAGTGAACTCATGTTTTTAATAATTGTTCCATGCAGTCAGATGAAAACTCCAGGTAAAAGACTCACTTGTACAAATTCCTCAGAGATACATCTAAAGACTCTTACCCCACGCACATCCTGAATGAATGAATGAAAAGAAATTTTGTTTCTGAAATGGAAGATCATTTGGTGAAAGCTGAGAACCTAGGCCATATTTTTCCTATTCCAGGTTTTGCTCAACAGTGATACGTCCTAAGGAAAAGAATTAACAAAAATTATTATTATCTCAGCATTTCTAAATAGCAAATAAGCAATACTGATACTTAATTTGTATCCTTTGCAGAATTTACTCTTGGTTAGCAACTTCTTTAGAAGAAAAAATTGTATCATACAACGGATAATAGAATGGTAGAGATTAAAAATGCCCCTTTAGAATTATATCAGCAAATCTGAAGTTTAAGAAACAAATACATTGAATTTAGATTATCTGAGATCTGCAGTTTTTCTGGATATTTCTCATCTGGCAAAGGGATATAAGTAGACTTTCCATCACATGGGCAAAAATGGTTTCCTTGGCAAAGAGAACCACAAAAGATCAACCTATTCTTCATGGGCAAGAATAATACATTGTAGTTCTTCTGTCTTTTCTCCTATCAAAGCCAAGTATCAGATTTTATTCACATTACAACTCCAATTCCTGCTAAGCATCCTTTCACTCAGGATTAGAGGCACATATCCCTGCTAGAGTAGACTGGAATTATTCTCTTCTTTCTCAGATTTCCCATAATGTCTTATCTGGATATTTCCTTCATCTTTATCATATTCTTAAGAAAATACAGGAAGATGAAAAGTTACCAAAAATTTAGTAATTCTTTAAAAAGAATTTGTTATTTTGTTAATCACAGCAACTGCATACCTTTGAAAACCTCATATGTGAATATGTAATAGCATTTATCCAGTCTAGAGAAGGAATGTGTTCTTATCTCTTATATTAAGTGTTTATATATTATTGAGTTTGAATGACATTACATCATGTCCTCAAATCCATACGTGTAGCAAGCATTAATTCTGAAGTCTCCCAAGGGTCCACAGTCTATGAGCTGAAAATCATTATTTTTCTGATCCATTGATATTTTAACTGTGAGATTTGGGGTGCAAAGATTGGCAGCTGGGAAAGTGATATTACTCTCTTTACAAGGCTGGGTTTATGAGTCCAATACTCCAAAGGCGATTTACTTCTCCTGATGAAACTTTGCCTGTAATTAGGATACACTGCCACCAGGTGGGCAGTAGTGCCATGGTTTTTAATAGCCTGTTGCCAAGATGTAGTTATTTGAGAGAGATTAGGATGTTTGCCCACTCCATTATCTTTTTGCTAAAAACAAAAATAGAAATCTTTATTAAAACCACTGAGCAAAACATTAAAGATTAAAATAGACTCCCCAAGCAAAAATTAAAAATAAGTACCCACTAATAATTAGATATCTTGTTCACCAGTCCATAAATAATTTTAAACTACTATAATTTTACTTTAATATTTTCAACATATTCTTAAAAATAAATTTATATTGATAGTTTTTCTTTTTGGTTTTGCTTAACCTAAAGTCCCTGTTGCCTCATCCTCCTAGTCCCTCCCCCACAGAGAGTTTATTTCATATAGCAACTCATTTTTCATATTTGTCTTAGAGTCCTATTTCTCTGACAGTGACTTTAAGCTGCATGCTAGTGCAGGCACATATGCACACATACACGCACAGAGACAAATTATTTCCTTGAATTCCTAGGATCATATATGTGGAGTTGAATCTTAGAGACTATTGAGGCTATAGAAGTAAAATGACTTGAGCAGGGTCACAAAGCTAAGAAGTATTTGAACTCAGTTTTCTTGACTCCAAATTCAAAAGACTTTGTTAAATTGTGAATGTTACCTGGCAAGCATGCCTTATAAACCTAACATGAGTAAGGTCTTTATTTTGAATTATCTACTCTGATTAATTAAATTCAGCTTCAACATTCACAGGAGCAGTAAGTTTTCATAGCGGTGAAAAGAGAGAAGGAGAAAAGTGCAGTCCAAATGATATAATATTGCAGGAGAAGGTAAATTCTAGGGAGAAATTCCCATCCTTGGGAAGGCATGAGGATGCTGCCCATGTTTCTGAGGAATTGACAGGGGAGCTTATATGATAAATAGATAAACTTGCATTGTCTTTTGTTTTTACCAAGCATGGGCCTGAATTTCCTTCTATATCCCTCTAATCAACTTGAGCAAATGGGAACCCTATGGACTTTAGTCTAAGTTGGGATGACTCAAGGATACATAGGCATATGTCTCTCATCAACCCTAATGCCATGAATCTTTTTTACTGGATACAGAAAGAGATCACAACTATACAGTACCACTCACAGTGACAAACAACTGAGCTATTACTTTTTCAGTTTCATAGTGATTATGACTCATTGAAAAGATAGATCAACTTAGCCTTGCTTCTGGGAATCAAGCACTAAAAAAGTATCTACTTAATAAGATAATGCCATCCTTGGTCCACAAACATAAGCATCTCCCTTAATCCTCTCTAAGATTCAGTTTCCTCTTCTGCAGATGAGGATGATAAAACTGCAAAAGTCTACTTCATTGAAATCATAGGTCTCCAGCAAGAAAAAAAGCTCAGAGATCATCTAATACAACCTTTGTCCCATTTTATATATGAGCACAGGAAGGTCCAGGTTGTTTTTTGCTCAAGGGCATGTAGGTTACATCAGAAGTGAGATTTGAATCTCTGAAGTTCTCTAACTTTAGAGTCAGGGATCATTTCACTTATCATGTAGCGCAAATGAAATATATGTAAGATGCCTTGAAAACTACAAATGCTGGTTGTTAGCATGGATGAATTAAAGTGCATTTATGAAGTGCTTATTAAGTAACTTTGTTTAAGATCAAATAGAAACCATAGCTCAAAGGATCAGTTGTATGCAACTCTCCTTATCAGTGGAGAATGATAAGGCCCTCAACCTGCAGAATTAAAATAAAATAAAATACAAAGAATTTAAAAGAAAAAGAAGGATTATTGAAACTAAATTATCATTTTTTTAAAGCTCTTGAGACCCGGGTAAAGAACCCTTGGTCTAAAATATATGTTGTGATTGTTTGATCTTTGAATATCTTATTACTTTCTTTGGAGGAGCAGGAAGGAAGAATGACTTGGTGGATTTACTTAATTACCTAACCTATCCACTTTAAAAAAAGATCTTTGTTTTCCTTTTGGCTGTCAGACTGGACAATGTCAATGTAGTGATGAAATATAAAACAGCTAATTAGCAGCTTTGCAAACACTGTGTTCTGATGAAGGCTCTATATTAGTCTCTTCAGGATAATGCTAGTTTTGATGGTACTGCAGTAATTGGTTACACTAGTACTGACAAGTCACTGAATTCTGCTCTACTCCTATGATTCCTTACTATGTACCATTCCATTTTCTATGTAGGAATAAGCTGACTATTCCATATATCATTCATGCTTATTTGTTGGGTACCTTTAAAAAAAACTTCTCCCCCATGTTGGGGAAAATCTTAGATTTGCCAATAACCTTTTCATGATTTGACAACTCTAGAAATAATACCACTATTCACCCCAGACTCCTGGATGGTAAGACAATGAATGCAAAAATTTGGGAACCTGCTTCCTTGGATTGGACAGTAAGTCAACCCAAGAACAACACACCCATTTTATAATTGAATTCCTGGATATAAAGCAGGGAGGAAGGTGCAGCTAAGTAATGCAGCTGATAGAATCTCAGGCCTGGGGTTTGAATTTGAATCCAGTCTCACACACTACCTGGACAGGTCACTGAATCCTGTTTACTTCAGTTTCCTCATCTGTGAAATAAGCAAATGAAAGAAATGACTAAGTACATCTACTATTTTTACTAAGAAAACTCCAAATGGGACCACAAAGAATAGGACATGACTGAAATGACAAAACAACAATAATGAAAAGCTGAGAGGAGTCCCCATGAGTCTTAGCAGCAGTTGTACCTGTTTGCCTCCATCATACACATACATTTATTGCTCTATTACACCTTCTCTATGATCCTACCAAATTGTTTTTCCTTCTTGCTCTTCCTTAAATGTGATGTCCTATTTATGTTTCATGTCTTTGAACAGGTTGTCTACCCTCCTTTCCTCAAATGTATTTCTTCCTTACTGTTGAGAATTCCTAATTTCCTCAAAACTCAGAAAAAATTTTATCCTCTTTCACGAACCCTTAAATACTCTCCCCAGCTACTAGCGTCTCTTTCACACCATGAAGAACTACCATATATTTCTCTCTGTGTACATTATATAAAGATATATATGTATATGTATATATATATGTATATGTATATATATATATACATATATATATTCAATTATATATATGTATATATTCAATATCTATATCTATCTGTCTATCTATCTATCTAGCCACATAGTTTCCCTGGATAGAATGCTAGTTCCTTGAGAGTTGAGGCTTAATTTTTGGGGGGTAACCCCAGTATCCATAAGTGCTTCAGATGTGGCAGATACTTAAAAATATTTTTTGCCCCAATTTCATCATTGAAGAAATTGAGATTGAAAGAAATTATGAGTTTTGGCCACATAGATAGTAAGTGTCAGAGATGAAATTAGTACATATCTGCCTAACACAAAAATGAGCACTATCGTTTTAGGTTCATACTTGCTCCCTCCCTCCACCCCTCCCACTACCCAAAATAGCTGAAAACCAAGAGGCTTCCTAGGCAGTCTTCAAGATTATTCCCAAGGGAAGGGGACAAGAAGGGGTTGGTAATAAACTGATCAAAGGCTCAGTTTTCACAATTTGAATTTTGAACTTGAAATTAATTTTAAAGACCCCCCTAATTTATATAAAGCAGTATCTCCCCAAGTTTCTTCTTTTCATTCCCTTTACCCTTAACAAAAAAAATGCAAGTTAAAATACAACCCCAATTTCAAAGATTGCTAAGAAATCATTGAGAGTATAATATTATTGCTGTTGTCAGCTTTATCAGGAATAGCAAATTACAGCAAATTGACTTTCATTTCAGTGGGTCCCATATCTATTCTCCAGCCCAGGAAGGATTTACAGCAGAATAGTCTTTTTCTATATTGGTTTAAAGAAGATTTGAGTATTTTCTTTGAATTTCTAGCTTTTTAGCACAAATATACTTTCCTATGGGATTATGACAGCAAGAATTTGATGGAAGAGGTAAAACCAGAGGCATTTGGAATCTTCTGGTTCCACAATTTTACAGACATAGTTAATTTTCTGGGTAACCTAAGCAATCACAATGAAAATGGTTTAAAAAAAAAGCTTTTCTGTCTCTTGGTTGCTCAGAGATCTAAACTGACAAAAGAATGAATAAGGGCTGAGAAATCAAATCTCTAGATTTATGAAACCTAAAAAGGACAATTTTTTGATGTGTCTTCTGAAGCAAACCTTATTTACAGTTGGGATACATGTTGAAATAGGGAATTGATCCAATTTGTTAGTTGATCAGTCAATAAACATGTATTAAGTTCTGTTAAGGAAGAAATATCTCCTTTTTAAGTTCATGACATGAACTTGGTAACTGCTGCCAAAAGAGTTCTACTACAATGCAGAAATTATGGAAGTAAAAATTTAGGTTATGTTTAAACACAGGCTCAAATCTTAGATTTAAAAATAAAAAAGTAAATAAACCTGAATACTGGTTAGGAATCATAGGAAGCCTTCTTTAGACAAAATTATATCAGAGTTGCAGAGAGCCAATTCTTTTACATAATGCAAGACTTTTTAAATAAATTAATGTAGTTTTTTTTTTTTTCCTTTCTGTAACTCCCTTGTTTTCTTCATAATCCAGCAAATGTTGGCAATTTGGTCTCTAGTTCCTCTGCCTCTCCAAAAAAACAGCCTGTCCTTCTAGAAATTATTGGTTCATACATTGCTGAAGTCTAGCTTGCAGAATCTTAAGCATAATCTTGTTGGAAAATGAAATAAGCACAATTGTTTGGTCATTTGAACATCCCTTGGCAGTGCATTTCTTCAGAATTGAGACATAAGCTGCTCTTTTCCATTCCAATGGTCACTTGAATTATCCAAATTTACTAGCATACTGAGCAAAACTGCATATTATGAATTCTTTTAGGATTTCATATAGCTCAGCTGTAGCTCCATCACTTCCACTAGCTTTATTGTTACCAATGCCCACTAGACTTCATTCTGTACAATGTCTGACTCTAGATCAGGCACCTTACCATCTTGTTATCTCTATTTGTTATTCTCTAGAATTCTGCATTGAGGTTGAATTACTCACTTTCTCCTTTCTCTTTATCTTTTCTCAGCTATTTATACAACTAAAATTAAAAAGAATCAGTAAAAACTTCCTCTGGAAAGTGAAATTGGGAGTTGAAGGAAGGTAGAGATTAAGGAGAGAAAGCATTTCACATATGGAGGAGAGCCAGTGAAAATTCCCAGGGTAGGGAAATGGAGTGTCTTGTATAAGGAAGGAATACCCAGGAAGCTGAGTCATAGAGTACATAGTGGGGTGCTAAACTATACAGTGTAAAAGGACTATGAAGATAAAAGGAGGAGTAGGGCTTTGAATGCCAGCTTTTTTTATTTGGTTCTGAAAGTAAAAGGGAGCCACTGGAGATTACCCAGCAAGAGGACAGCATGATAAAATTTCTGCTTTACAAAGTTAACTGACATCTGAGTGGAAGATGGACTGGAGTGAGGAGAGACTATGGAAGGACAATCAGCAGCCTATTGCAATGATCCAGGAATGACAGAGGAGAGAAGGAGGAAGAGGGAGAGATGTTGCAAAGATAAAATTAACAGACCTTGGCAACAGATTTGATTCAGGGATTAAGAGAGAGTGAAGAGTCAAGGATGAACCTCAGTGACTGAATGGAATGGTGGAGCCTCCATAGCAATAAAGAAAAAAAAAGAAGGTTTTAGGGGAAAAAAGATAATAAGTTCAGTTTTGGACATGACTGAGTTTAAGATTTTGGAAGATACCTCAGTGATTGGTTTTGGGAATATTAGTGGCACTGTGGGAAATAGGGGGAGAAAAGAGAGGGATCCTCAGTAAGATCTGATGAGAAAATGATGAGTCTATGTTGGTACCGTTTGAGATAGGTATCTTCATGAGAATCATGAGAAACCTATAGTAATCTTCCTCAATAAGGAAAAGTGCTGGATTTTAAGGAAAAGGAATTGGGTTTGAATGCTGCCTTGGCCATTGACTATGTGATGTCAAACGTAACATTTCACTTTTCTGATTCTTAGTTTACTTATCAATCAACTAGCATTTGTGAAATATATACAAATTCAGTGATGAATTGAATTTTGAAAGTTTCTAAAGTCATTTCCAATCTTCAAGATAGAATTCAATTAGGTAAGGGAATGGAAAGGAGATTTTCCTAGATGATACTGTGGAAAAAATAGTTAATCCAAAATTATGTCTGTTTGATTGTCAATTGAAACCAGAGTTTCTTTACTTATACACCTTTAACAACCTATGCCCCATCTCATTCCTCCAAAACATTGTCCATGCTCTTCTAATTCTCTAGATAGCTACCAAACTATAGACTGAGATTGATTTTTGCCCTAGCAAATCATACTAATAATAAAGCAAATTTTCATAGAACTTTAAAGTTTGTAAAGATATATATATATATATATATATATATATATATGTATATATATATGATAGATAAATGTACAGATAATATGTACATATGTAAAAATTAAGATATATTGTTTATTTTTCTAACAACTCCATGTTGTCACCCCCATTTTCCAAATGATATAGCTGAGACTAAGGAAAATTCATTGATTTATCCAGAATTACAAGCTAATAGCTATAAGAAGTAGAACTCATCCCAGATTCTTCTGAATTCAAATCTGTCGCTCTTTTTTTTGACATCAGGCTGTTCCCTCTAGCATAAGAGAAGTTACTAGAAGAGATAGATCAAATTTCAAAACCAAATTCACTCCTGACTATCTTGATTGTTGATGTAACGATTAAAGTTGCTGATATCTTGCCTGATTGTCTCTGACTCCCTCTAGTATATTACATTTACTTTGGAGATGGCTGTGTGATATAGTGAGAACTCCACCTTGAAGTTTAAAAAGCAAGAGTTCAAATTTTTCTTCAAGTTTTTCTTCAGATACTTTATATAAATACCGGCCCTGAAATAATCATTTATCCTATCTGAAATAATCCTATTTATCCTATATTTCTTCATATTGAAAATGGGAATGCCTTTAATCATTAGAGTTTTTCAGGTAATCAATCAATCATCAAATATGTAACCCTGGCATACAACTACAAAAAATGAAACAAAACCCAATCTTCAGTAGTTTAAATTCGAAGAGAAACAATGAAGTGTAAAAGTTCTGAATGATTTCTAGGCAAAATACTTTTCAAGCTTTATAGTACTAAAGAAATGTGAGCTATCTTTAATGGTACAAGTGAGCAGTAAGGGTACTAACGGATTAAGATGCTTTCATGGAATTTAACTGAATTGGATACTACAGGCTACATCTCTCCCTCACCTCCTGAGATACCTTATGACATGGCTGGTGTTCATGTTTCCTGACATTTGAGCTTCTACTATGCCATTAAATATTTATTGCTAAGATAGATTTACCACCCTTAGCACAATTTAGATAACACTACTTTTACCAGTCTTTTCTCCCAAGTCTCACTGTTAGTGTTTTCCCTCTGATGTTACTTCCCATTTATTTGATATGAATCTTGAACATACATACCTGTTTGCTTGCTATTTTCCCCATTAGACTGTGAGTTCCCAAAGAATAGGAACTTTGTTTTTGGCTCTTTGAATCCCCCGTCTGGTGGCATAATAGGTACCTCATAAATGCTATTATTTGGTAGTGATAAATATGAGTCTTAAAACTCAAAGGGACAATAAAGATCATATATGCTAGATTTTATAGATAAGCAAAGTGAGACCAAAAAAACCCTAACTTTGATCCCTTCATTCTGAGGGAGTAGCAAATGATAACATCATTTTTCTCAATCTCTATGACCCTCTTACAGAAGTACTGCCTCTCAAAAAGTATGAAATTGGTTTCCCCTCCAATTTTAATTCCAGGTTCCAGGTTTTAGTCTTACATCTTTTCTCTCTTCCCTCTCTTCTATTTTATTCCCTATATTAATTGGTTGATATCCATCATCATTTGATTATAGCTGTCTTTACATTCAGAGCAACCAAGGATTAAGCAATTTTCCCAAGGTTACTCAGCTAATAAGTGTCCAAAGCCAGATCTGAATTCAGGAGAATGTCTTGATTCCAAGCCCAGAAGTCTATCCACTGTAGCACCTTCAGTTTCAAATCACTACCTGAGATTATTTCTTCTTTCTCTTCATTCAAAAGGTATAGAAGAAGAGAAAGAACTTTCAGCTGTTCAAATGTTCTGTATGCATACTCATTCACAGCCAATTAAAAGGCTTTTCAACAGCTCTCTGACACTTGGGTATTTAGATTTTCTAGTTTTTCTGAGTGTGAGATGAAAACTGCAAGTTGTTTCAAATTGCTTCTTTTTCTTGAGTAAAAAAGGAAGTTGGAGCCTCCCTTCATAAAGTTGTTAGTAGTTTGCAATTCCTCTTTAAAGAATCATTGGGAACTCACTATTTGACAAAAATTGCTGAGGAGATTGGAAAATAGTATGAAAGAAACTAGACATAGACAAAAATCTCACACCTTATACAAAGATAAGATAGAAATGGGTTCATGATTTCAGACAGAGTGATACTATAAGCAAATTGGGAGAACAACATATAGTCTAATTGTCAGAAATTTGGAGAATGGAGGAATTTATGGCCAAAGAAATACTGGAGAACATATTAAATGCAAAATGCTCCAAATCACTATTAGAGGAGTACAAATTAAGATAAATTTGAGGCACCACGTCATACCTATCCAATTGGCTAAGATGCCAGGAAAAATAATTATAAAAGTTGGAGGGAATATGGGAAAACAGGGGCACTAATGCATTGTTGGTGAAGTTGTAAAATGATCCACCTACTTTGGAAAGAAATTTTGATTCAGTTTGTTTTTCAAGGCTGAATATACATCATTCCCCTTCTGATACCAAATTTGTCATTTGGCAGTGTGATATTCCAACTCCTTCTTTTATGCCTTTTCACAGATAGAAACACCCTCCTTTTTCAAGATGCCTTCAAGGTTAAGTTCAAGTACCAATTTTCAGAAAACTTAGCTAATTTTTCTAAGATTACCTGCTATACCGTGACCTCTGTTTATTTATTTTGCAAATATTCTGAATTCCCTTCTCTGTGGATATAATATTTCCCACTGGTAAGTTGTAAGTTCCTAAAAAAAAAGAATTGTCTTACTTTCTTTTTCTTGTGCACTGGAACCTAACTACTGTCTGAAACAGAAGAGATGTTTAATAAATTAGCACTGTATTGCTAGTCACTTGAATTAATTGTCCCAAAGAAAGGGCAAATAAGAATTTTTAACAAAGAAGAAAATACTTTGCCTCTTTTCTAAAATCTATAATTTTGGGAAAGACTGAGGAGAATTCAGAAATATTATTTTTTTAAAAAAATGTGAGACTCAAAAGCCATTTTATAATAGATGGATATTTTTCTGTTATGTCTTAAAATATTTTTAAAAATCTTTATGGCAATGGGTAAAGCCTACGTCAACTTTTTCTATCTATTGAACTTCAGGAATCATTCACAACATAAGTCTCAAGTTAGTATGCCCTCAACACCTAATAATAACAACAATAATAAAACAGAAGCCACCTTTAACCATTTAAAACCTTTCCATACACTTTCAAATCCAAGGATTTCTCCTTTCTCCCAGCTCTCCTTAACTGAAGAGATAACTACCCAAAAGGTTCATTTGCTAGCAAATGAAAAGCAACTATTTTTTAGACAACAAATCTGGATAAATAGAGAATGCAGGATAGATAACTCAAGTAAAATTGGGTAGTCAGATGGCTACACAGCAATCAGAAACATGCCATCCTACTCAGTTCCCCTGAGAGGGGCACCACTCAGAGACCTTTTGAAGTGATAAATTTATGGACAACGAAAATCTATATGCAAGGTACAAGAAGACCAAAGGCAATCAAGTTTTCTTTATTGGGTCCTTGGGTATATGAACACATTCACAGAGGCATCATTTCCTTTTACTTTCATTTTCTTCCACCTTGAAGATATTTTAAATGAAATGCATTCCTTATTATTGACATACTATTTTAACATAGACTTCTTCCAAGACATGAATGATGTGTCAGTCTGTGAGAAAGCTTAGTTGTTTCTCAAGTCTAGAACATCCTTCACTCATGAGATAGTATTATTTTCCTAAAGTGCCATTTAATCATGTCACTCCCACCAAAGAGGCTCCTAATTGTATCTTGTGTAAGACCTAATTCCCTAAAATATGAATCAAAGGTCTCTTCTAATTTCTCTTCTTTCACACTCCCACAAACCTATCCACAAAACTACTTTTCTTTCTCCTTGTCCTCTGGATCACATTCTCTGCTCTTGCCAAGCAGACCTCCCAATCACTTCCATGCCCACAACTATATAACTTATGATGTGCTCATCCCTGTCCTGGTGCAAATCTTCCCCTCACCTGAAATGCTCTCCCTGCTCCTTTCTGCCAAACCATGTCCCTCTTGGCTTTAGAACACAGCTCAAAACACATACCATCTGATAATTGTATGCAATATTTGATAAAATTACTTTAATATAGTTATAATTTCCTCTTTCAAATTATCTTATATTCCAATTGGTAGGTAGATATTGCAACCCCTAAAATTCTATAAAATAGTAGTTAATAATAATATTATTCTTTGTATATATACTTATATTAAAATAATATATATAATTTATAATTATGTATATGATTATTCATATGTCTATATAGTTATACATATGTGTATATGCATACATCTAAATACCTACTTATGTGTTTATGTTTATGATGTTATAGATATGTATATAAATAATACTTTATCCTCCCATTGAAACGTACCCTTCTTAAAAGCAAGCACTATAATGTTTTTGTTTCTTCTTTGTATCTTCAATATTTTACAGTGTGTGACACATAGAAAACATTTAATAAATACTTAGTAACTGACTGATAGGCTAGAGATGGACATTTATTAATGTATCACATTATGTAATACTACACTATGTGTAATGTTCTATGTGTTAGAGATACTGATATAAACAAGAACAAAGACAGACCCCTGTCCTGAAGAAACTTATATTCTAGTGGGATATTTCAGAATGGGGAAGGAGTCGGAGGGTTAGAAGCATAGTTAGTAGGATAAAAAGTGACTCATCAATGAGAGAAAAGGAGCTGCAAAAGTGGAGGGATGTTGCAGGGACTTTAATAAAATATTAGTGGGCTTAACTGATTTTATTCCTTTTAGACATTCTCTTAAGGATCTACTATTGAGCTAATTGAGATATGATCTCATAGCCCTGTTCTGGTATGTATTTATTTGGCTCCTTATGTTTGAATTAACTTCTGCAGGCATGTTATCATGCCATTCTTTAGTCCATAGAAAATAAGATATTAGAAAAGATGACATTGAGGGAACAGTTACTTCCAGAAGAAAAGTATTATAGATGAATTACAAGGAAACAATATTTTAGCAAGCTTTCACAATATTAGAGAAGCTTAGTTTTTATGTATTAATGATGCTATAATATGCTGGGATTGGGGCAATCCTACACATCCCTTTTAATAAAATTAAATTTTTATAGGACTTTAAGGATGACAATGCAGTTTAGAGGCAGAAGCTCATTTAATCCTAAAAGAACAGATGAAGTATATAACCATCCTCTTCTTTATAATTTATAGTATATTATCCATTGTAAAACGTCATGGACTTTATTGTGAATAACACAAATAACAAAACGGTTGAATAAGCTCCAAAGATCTAAAGTCAATGGCTTTCCATTGGAACAAATAAAGCTCATTTGTGAAATCTTGCTGTTCTGGATACTAAACATGCAACCTCATCTTGCCTAAGATGCCTTTTTCCTGTCTTTTTCTGCAATGTTCCATATCCTGTGCTTTTATTCACTAGTTTGTTCAGATAAATCCCAGTGTAGTTCAATTTAAGAATATTCTGTCTGAAGAGCAATTCCTTTTACTTGAACCCTTAGAGACTATTGTAAGGTTATTAATTAACCCAATTTCAGTATTGTTTTGTCTCAGAGAACAGGGAAGAGAGACAGAGAGAGATGGAGAGACAGAAAGACCGGTGTGAAGCACACACACAGAGAGAGAGAGAGAGAGAGAGAGAGAGAGAGAGAGAGAGAGAGAGAGAGAGAGAGAGAGAGAGAGAGAGAGAGAAAGAGAGAGAGGGGAAGGAGAGATCAGATGGTTCGTGGAACAGTCAGAATACTCATACTTCTAAATTCACCTCTGTTAACGTGCTCAGTACATGGGGCCTCAAAACAATTCCAGTTGTGACATTGAAGATCACTGATCACAATCACCATAATGCATATAATAATGAAAAAGTCTCAAATATTGTGAGAATTATCAAAATGTGACACAAAAAC
Organism: Sminthopsis crassicaudata; assembly: GCF_048593235.1. Lineage (NCBI taxonomy): Eukaryota > Metazoa > Chordata > Mammalia > Dasyuromorphia > Dasyuridae > Sminthopsis > Sminthopsis crassicaudata. The sequence continues at coordinate 406,299,129 of NC_133620.1, forward strand.
ATGATATAAACACATGCTATTGGAAAAACTTGCCTGACACAGAGTTGCCAAGAAAACTTTCAATTTACAAAGAGAACCAAAGAACAAAAACAAAACTACAACATCTGCAAAGTACAATAAACTATAATAAAACAAGGTCTGCCTATATCTACTTTTCTCTCTCAGCTATGGTAGAATTTGAATCCTAAATTTTGATGTTTGGCACAAAACCCTTTTGGTATCATCTTAGTTATATTGCTGACAAATATTGTTATAGATAATGACTGGTGCCCAGAAGAAAGATCAATAGGATAGAAAGATCACTGAAGAAGATATTGGGAGTATTAGCAATCAATCAACTAAGTATTAAGTGATTACTCTGGGTCAGAATCTATGCAAAGGCAAAAATTGAAACAGTTCTTGGTCTCAGAGTTTCCATTTTGGGACTACTTAATGTTTTAAACTTGTGCCAAGTCGAGTGAGTTATATAAAAATTATGTGGTTGATCTTGGAAGTCTATAATTCTTGACACACATTTCCTCCATGTCAGGCTAAATTTTGGCTATATATTTAATGTAGTCCTATGTGTAAAGGACTACATTAGACATTAGACATTAGGACATTGTTCTCAGTGATGAGGATGGGGCATAATAGTGAAAAGAGCTACCGTTGCAGATGCAAGAAAGGTTTTATATATATATATATATATATATATATATATATTAATGGTGGGATAGTAGCAAGGAAAGTTTAATCTAAGTGCAGCAGCAGTGGGAAAATTAGAATGAAAACACTTCTGTTTGGAGTCTATGCATTCTTATGTTAAGAATTGAAGTAACTACAAAGTACTAAAAACTTTATTCTATTGAATAATTTATATATTTCACCAAAAGCTTTTATTTTGTTTTAGTTTTCTTGAATTATCTGAGTAATTGGCTCAATTCTCTATTTCATGTTTGTGTATAGATATTATTTTTCAAGTTCAAACAAGTATCATTATTTTAGGAAGAAGAATAAGAAAAGTCACCAGTAGTTATTCTTTTGTTAACAAAAGCTTTATTTTTTCTCAATAATATTTTATTTTTCCAAATACATGTAAAGATAGTTTTCAACATTAATTTTTGTAAGACTTTGGGTTCCAAATTTTTCTCCCTCTCTCCTTCCCTCCCTTGTCTCCCCATTCCCCAAAACAGTAAACGATCTGATATAGATTAAATATGTATAACCAAAAAAGATTTACTATTTTAAACTTTGTACTAATGAAAAAGACTTTAGAGAAATGTGTAATGACATCTGGAGAATTTACATGACATCTGGAGAATCAAGATCATCACATCTTCTTTTAAAGTCCTGACCCAAAATATAAACTGATGATAGAAAAGAACAGTGTCTAAAGATCATAATATGAATTGGCAGAAGTCATATTTCCAGATGCATTTGGTCACTCAACAATTTATTATTATTATTATTTTACTGAGGATATTTTTAAACCTAACTTTCTGTAGACTTTAAATTTTCCTCAATGTAATAAAAATAATAATAATGTTTGTTTCAGACTGCAGAGAGCATATAAAATAGACTAGCTTGGACTTTATTTTTTATCCAAGTATAGAGGTCTCAGAGGATAAAAAGGAAGAAGCAAAGAAAATTTAACCATTAATTCAAAAATATTTCTTAAGTGTCTATTTCATGTTATATATTGGACTTTGAAGAAGAGACAAAAACAAATAAGAGGTGGCTTCTGACCTCAACAAGTTCAAATTTTAGTAAGGGAAATAAGATATATGCACAAATGAATATAAATTAGAATATAATGAGCACAACAGAGAGAATATAAAAATGAAGAAGAGATCATTTCTACTTGGGGGAAACAAGGAAAACTTCAATGGTGAGATGTCCTTTGAGTAAGTTAATAACAGATATAGGTTGCCAATAGGTGGAAACAGGAAAAGGCATTTCTGAGTATAAGGAATAGAACAAAAGCTTATAGTTTGGGATAAAGAGATCTGTTTGGAAAATACAGGTGATGTAGATGGACTACATCATTAAATAGAGATATAGGATATGAGGAAGAAAGGAAGGAAGAAAGAAAGGAAGGAAGGAAGGAAGGAAGGAAGGAAGGAAGGAAGGAAGGAAGGAAGGAAGGAAGGAAGGAAGGAAGGAAGGGAGGGAGGGAGGGAGGGAGGGAGGGAGGGAGGGAGGGAGGGAGGGAGGAAGGAAGGAAGGAAGGAAGGAAGGAAGGAAGGAAGGAAGGAAGGAAGGAAGGAAGGAAGGAAGGAAGGAAGGAAGGAAGGAAGGAAGGAAGGAAGGAAGGAAGGAAGGAAGGAAAGAAGGAAGGAAGAAAGGAAGGGAAAGAGAAAGGGAGGAAATCAAACAGACTAAATCAGACAGTGAAATGTAGCAAAGGAATTGTAAAACTTCAAAATAATGTGAAACATTAATAGAACAATAGATAAAATAAGTTGAGTGTGACTATTGTGGTGCTAATGAAGATCTGCATAACTAGCTTGCCAGCAAGTATTAAGAATTTTGCAGTGACTCGAATAAAATGATGTTGTGGTTATTGCCTCTTTACTGAAGGGATACCCAGATACTTACTGGTTGACTTAAAAATATCAATAGAAAAAAATTTTGTCTTCTAGTGACATGCATCTAAGATGTGGTAGAGAGCCTTATGTCTTTTCAAACCACATAACAGCTACCAACTTATGGTGATTCACACTAGTGCAAATAATTAAAGATTATGGTAAAGATTATGAAGTCTTGAAAAAGAAACTGGAGGCCTTATGGACACAGATATTAATTTGATTAGTGCTTCCTATGAAGATAGGGAATATTGAAGAGAAAAGTAGATTTAGAAAGTGAATATCTGGTTTTAGAGATAATATCTAAGAATTGAATTTATAGTTCATGGCTTAAAATATAAGAATGCAAATATTTAACAATGCAAGATTGTGTTTGCCTGGAGTGTTTCAAATTTACTTAGAGATACTTTAAACTAAACACAAGTCTAAAGATGGCAGGCAGGCAGGCAAGCAGGAAGGAAGGAAGGAAGGAAGGAAGGGAGGGAGGAAAGAAGGAAGGAAGGAAGGAAGGAAGGAAGGGAGGGAGGGAAGGAATGAAAAGAAAGAAAGAAAAAAAGAAAGAAAAAAGAAAGAAAGAAAAAAAGAAAGAAAGAAAAAAAGAAAGAAAGAAAGAAAGAAAGAAAGAAAGAAAGAAAGAAAGAAAGAAAGAAAGAAAGAAAGAAAGAAAGAAAGAAAAAAAGAAAGAAAGAAAAAAAGAAAGAAAAAAGAAAGAAAGAAAAAAAGAAAGAAAGAAAAAAAGAAAGAAAGAAAGAAAGAAAGAAAGAAAGAAAGAAAGAAAGAAAGAAAGAAAGAAAGAAAGAAAGAAAGAAAGAAAGAAAGAAAGAAAGAAAGAAAGAAAGAGATGGGGGGGAGGGAGGGAGGGAGGGAGGAAGGAAGGAAGGAAAGAAAGATGGAAGGGAAAAGAAAAAAAATTCAGCCTACTGCAATCTGATATGCCCCAATAATAGTATATAATCTCCTATATTGCAACTTGTGATAGAATAGAGAGAAACTATAATGCCGAAAAAAGAGCAAAGCAGGCATTCAGAAAAAAAAAAAAAATGAGCCAGTAATAAATCATGTAACCTAATGGTGTCCATGATCCAGGTATGGGTAAAGGGTAAGATGAACTATACTAAAATACAGATAAGCAAATGTGACAGGTATTGCAAAGATATGTCTTATTGAATGCCAACTATACTTTCTCATTCTATGCCACGTTCACCAATGGTGAGTCTATCCAGTATCCTGAGCTTATATGATTAGTTATTTTTCAGTCATCTTTGATTCTCTGTGACATTGGGGTTTCCTTTGGAAATCACTGGAATGGTTTGCCATTTTCTTCTCCAAACTCATTTTACAGATGAAAAATGAGGCAAGTAGGATTAAGTGACTTTCCCAGGGTCACACAACTAATGGGTATCTGAGTACAGATTTGAATTTAGGAAGAAAAGTCTTCCTGACTTTAGGCTTAATGTACTACCTACTGTACCACTAAGCTGTCAGGGAGTTAGGGACCCTCCACTAAATCTCTGAACATTGCATGGGTACTAAAGGTATACCTATGTTTACCGTATGATCAATCCTTCTTTTCTGGTAATACATCTCTCAGATGACATCACTTGTCTCATTTTTCCCATGACCTTCTTTATTGGAAATGTATTATAGCTCATTCATACTCACTTTCCATTGTTTACTGGGTAATCCTTAGGCTTAATTCTTTGGAGGCTTTGGTTTTCTCTGATTAGAAGCCAAATTACATCACCAGAAAGATTTTATTTAAAAGAACAGTGTTTATTAAAAAAAAATGGGGTCATTTAAAGTGCCACATAATTTCTCAATTGCAATTTAGCTTCTTCTCCTCATCCCATTCAGTTCTAGGCCTAGTTCATTGTTCAAGCCTTTATCTAAAATATGTAGTCAGTACACCAGCTTTATGTGTTATAAATCCATTTGCATATCATAGTATGAGCAATGCCTATTTTTTATTCATTTGAATGATTATGACTTTTAGCCAGATTGTTCTATGTTCCAAGGTTTGATGCAACTAAGCAATATCATCTACAAACAGGAACATCTGAAGGACCTTAATATCTAAAGAAAAGTCCTCTTTCATTTCACTTTTAGGCTGAACATCATTCCCAAGAGTGGCAACATATATCTTCCTATTGGGCAGCTAAGTGATGCAGTAGATAGAGTCCCAGCTCTAGAGTAAGGAAGACTCAATTTTCTTAGCTCAAATCCAGCCTCACATACTTAATAGTTGTATAATCCCAGACAAAGCACTTAACCCTGTTTGCCTCAGTTTCCTTAAATATAATATGAGCTGAAGAAGCAAATTGTAGTATTTTACCCAAGAAAACCCCCAAAAGAGTTACAAAGAGTCAGTCATGGCTGAACAGCAACAACATCTTCTTATTTTATATTTCTTTTTATATTAGTAGAGAATTATCAAATGTAGTTATCTCTACTGTTACATTTTCCAAGAAGTATTGTTATGATTTTGGCATATGTATAGGAGTTAACTTCTGAGATATGTCTTTAAGACAGAATTTTTAAAAATAAAGGAAATTATTTTATGAGTTTAAAAAAATATTTATTTTCCATTTGAAGCATTTATTTTCTTCTCACCAAAACCCTCTAAAAGCAAAATTGCTTTCACCACAGATCTTTTCTATGTATATTTATTTTAGTTAAACTGATTTTCTCTTTGTTTCTATCAGTGATAATTCTACTTCTTCAGGAAACATATAGGGAACATAATAGAGTCCAAATGTGATGGCTTCACTGTTATTGATGGAGGGGGGAATATTTCTAAACTACTTTTTCCAATTTTGTCTATTGTTTTCCTTCCAGTTTCATCCTTAAATGCCCTAGATATAATTTTGCTTAGTTGCATCTCACACCAAACTTTCAATAAATTTATTTTTTCTTTCGCTGCTTCTTGATGTTTTATAAGATAATATTTCCCATAATATTCCACTACCCCATTTTGTATGACTTTGGGATTTAATTTATATTCTAAATCGGTGTTGTCCTTAGCTGCCATCTCTTCCTTTAGCATAGAAATCACATGTTTGCTGGCTTAGGCACTTTAAATGTTGATAGTATGAGTAGATGTTCTTTTCTCTATTTCCAAGTTAGGGACACAATTATGTATATAATAATACCTGATAAGAGTTGATTCAATTGTTTACTTCATCTTGATTTTGATATTTTATTTAACAAATCAGTTATTAGATGGTACAGAAGTGACTCTGAAATGACTACAATATCAATTACCATTTATTTTCTGTCCAAACAATTGATTTTATATTTTGTGTTATTATTTGGTGTTCATAATATCTAATATCCCCTTATCTCACACTTGACTCTCATGTTAAAGAATGTATTCATGATATACAGTTTGGAGGGAGGATATAAGGGCTTTTTTCTTTTGCTATAGCAAAAGAATTCGATAAAAAGTACTGCTTTCCCTCTTACTGGGATAAGATAGACTGGTCTTTGGAAAAGCAGACATGTTTTGATTCTAAGAACTACTTCAATCCTCCATCCTCCATTTTTAGTTAGCTAATATTTAACTACTGTCTTGAATTTATTTTGTATTCATTCTGTCTATATTTATTTATTCTTATATAAATATCTTTCTATACATGAAAAGTACCTGAGGAGAGAGTTTCATATTTTTGTCTTTGTATTTCTCATGCCTGATTTGTAGAGCGAATTAAGGGTTATAACTATGAGGAACTTCAAAAAGATTCTATGTTGGGAAAAGGGGACTTCATGATTAATAATAGGAGGTCTCCTTTTGTCAAATATTCTCTACATACATGCCTCACTGCCATTTTTCTTTATCTTCTCCCTCACCATAGATGCTAAATGTTTTTTGTTTTTTTATGGTAGAATGTACCTGCAAATCCCTTTTCTAAAAATAATGGAATAAATTAATTGATTATTAATGATAAGAATACCAGCGAGGGCTCAGAAACTACAGAATTAAAAACTACATCCCATTAGTGTTACCCCTGGAACCTGGAAAAGAGAATTACTCTATTGACCTTCTGGCAATGTCAAACCACAAGTTCAAGTTTAGTTTGCAAAGTTATTCAGAAGATGTGCAACTTAAAGAAAAATCTTCCTAAGAATTAGAGCTATCAAAATGTGGAAGGGGCCATGAATCATAATAGATTCTCTCTCACTAAAACCTAGATTATTATTAACTAAGTCTTTTGGATTCTTATCAAGATGCATATTGAAGTGGATGACCTTTGATATCCAGATTCTATGAATCTATAGTCTAAGACTCTGTCATACACATGCTAACCAAAAACAAAAACAAAAAACAAACAAACAAAAACCAAATACTGTGTTCATTTAGATAATTTTCATAGATTTTAGTTGAGGAACAAATAAAATAATGGATGTGAAATTTCTTTTAAGAGTAAAAAAAATGCAAGCAAATCATTTTAAATTCTTCCTCTCATTTTGTTCCCTTCCATGTAGTGTAGCTTGTTATTTTATATACAAGGACAGTCAGATGGTAGAGTGGCTAGAACACTGGTCTTAGAAAAAGGAAGACTCATCTTCATGAATTCTTGGACATACTTGCTTTATGGCTCTGGGTAAGTTATTTAACACCATTTGCCTCAGTTTTCTCATTTGTAAATTGAGCTGGAGAAGAAAATGGAAAATCTCTCCAGTATCTTTTTCAAATGGGATCACAAAAAGTTGGACGTGAGTGAAAAGCAGCCAAACATCATCATCATTTTATCTCTACTACTTCACTCGACCCTTACAATAATATCATTATGTAAGAAGCTCAAGAATTATTATTCTTATTTTACAAACTAGAAACTTAGAGGACATTGCCTATGGACATACATTTGGTTAGTTTTAGAGTGGTATTAGAGCTCAGGCTTCTTAACTCTAGTCAAAAAGTTATATATTAAAAACAGCTGCTTTCATTCATTCATTTATTAAACTCCTATTACGTCCCAGGTACCATGCTAAATTCTGGGGATATAAAAAGAATCAAGAGACAATCCCTGACCTCAAGGAAATTACAATCTAATCCTTCCTTTAGTATATGAGGCAACTGAAATCTCGAGGCAAAAGGACTTTTCTAAGGTTATAGATTATACACATACAGGTAAATGGTAAAAATAAGATGAGCCCAGGTGTTTCTTTAAACATAGCACTTTCTCTACTAAAATATATATTTTTTCTATTGCACTATAGTTGCTATTAATAGTTGGGCTTCCTTCTCTCTCTCTCTCTCTCTCTCTCTCTCTCTCTCTCTCTCTCTATATATATATATATATATATATATATATATATATACCTACAAATATATATATATATATATTTAGGTATATATATAGGTATATAATATATATTATATATATATATATACCTACAAAAATTCATATATATATATATATATGAATTTTTGTAGGCATCTATTTTCCTCTTCTACATACATTTTTCATTAGTTTCCCTGTATTCAACTATCTTCTTTATGCAAGTGATTCCTAGATGTATACATCCAATGCTAAACTCTCTTTATGAAAACAAAACAATATATTTTCACCCAAATTCTCCCTTCCTCCAAAATTCTCTAATACAGTTAAGGGCAACAATAAATCAATCAAGCTACAATTTATCAAGCTCCCACTATATCTTCCTGGCACGGTGCTAAGAGCTGATGACTTATACCCTGAACCTTTGTGTCATCTTCAACTCTTCATTCACATTCACTCTATATATCCACTTTTTGTCAGACCTCATTGTTTCTACCTTAACATCTTTATCCTCTTCTCTATACTCATACAGCTAATACAGCCACCACCTTATTGATGACGTTAATCACTTCTCACTTGAGCTACTGAATTAGACTTTTAAATTAGTCTCCTGGTTTCAAGTTTCTCCTCCTTCCATTTTCTAATCAATTGCACAGGTCTGACCATATCACCATTCAACTCAATAAATTATAGTTTATTATTATAGAAACATATATTTTTAGAATTAATTAAATTTGAGTTGAAAGGGATCTCAGGGATCATTTAGTTTGAATTATGTAAATAAGAATCTATTCTCCAATGTCTATAGGTGATCATCCTTTCAGTGATGAAGAGTATTCTATCCCTTGCCACCAAAGTGATTAATTCCACAGATCTAAAAATAATGACATGGAATGATGTAGTACAGGATTTTTTAAAGGATTAAAGTGATACTAACTACCTATGAGTAACTGCTTGACTCCCAAGGACAGAACTAGTATCATACAACAAAAATGAACATTTCTAAACTTAAAATACCAGGATCATAGATGTTAGGAAAATAACTTTGACATCACTTATTCCATTCTTTATCATTTTACAGCTGCCTAACAGAGGCCCCAAATTAAATGACTTGGTTATGAGTGGAAGTGTCACTATTAAAAGTGAATTCCTCAAATTTCAGAAACAATACATTATAGCATCAAGATCAGGGCAAGATCATCCAATTATAATACTTCTTTCATGGGGCAGTTACCATCTATATCTTCTCTTTTCCAGGTTTAACATTCTCAGTTCCTTCAATTGATTCTCCATATGGCAATGATTTCAAGATACTTCATCAACCTTGTCATTCTGGATTTGTTTGTAAATCTCCTTTCTAAAATATAACATCTAGAGCTTAACCTACTGCTACGGATGTGGTTGAAGAAACATAGTATGATAGGACAGTATTATATTTTTTAAAAAATAACAACAGAAGTCAAATTAGCTTTTCATGCCATCATATCATATATTATCTTATACTGAACTTGAAATTCATGAAAATCCCCAGATAAGCTGCTGTCAAGCTATATTTCTCATATATATGTTTCTCTATTTTTGTGTTGTTGATTTTTAAAAAAAAATCTTGTAAGGCTTTAAAAAAAACATGTAAGACTTTACATTTGTCACACTTATGCAATTGTGTATTAAATACTTTTAGATTGAATCCATTTTCCCATCTTGTTAAGAGTTGAAAGCATCACAATTTTGTCATTTTCTCCCAATTTCATATTTGCATATTTGATATAGATCCTGTATATAGAACAGATACACATTGACATGCGTACCATAAAGGATATGTGCATTGGAATTGGATTTGTTCTTTCTGAGCCTTGAAATCAGGATTAGAATCACAGGATCTAGAATGCAAAGTGACTCTCTTAGTGGTAATAGAAAGGAAAACTTCCTATCAATTAGAACTAGACAGAACTAAAATGGACTTCCTCAAGAAGGAATAGTACAGTATGGCCCTTGTCTGTTTTGATTGTCTCATTTCCAGCCCTATGTACCCCATCCCCAGACTTTTTTTTCCTTTGATCTTCCTTTATCCTGAAAATTATTTTAGAACAACATGACAATGTTTTCTTTTGTGGTAAAGCAATGGAACAAAGTGGAAAGAGCACCAGAATTGGTGTCCAAAAAGCCATTTAGCTCTGCTATTTCCCACTGTGTGATCTTAGGCAAATCATTTACCTCATCTGGGTGTCAGCTTTCATTTCTATAAAATGAGGTTTGTTCTCTGGTATCAACTCCATGTTTGAGTCTATGGTCCTATGATCTTATTTTTGTATTGTTCAATGCTTGCCAAGGGTCATTCTGAGCTTCAAACTTTTTGATATTATTCTTCCTGATCCATGTCACTCTTTAGCATTCATTTTCACATGTCAATGTGTATCTGTCATATTTACAAGACTAATATCAAATATGCAAATGATAAGAAATTGGGAAAGAATGACAAAATTGTGATGCTTTGAAATCTTAAGGTAGAAAAATGGATTCAATCTAATAGGTATCTAATAATTAGACATAGAGAGTGTGTGTGTGTGTGTGTGTGTGTGTGTGTGTGTGTGTGTGTGTGTGTGTGAGTATACATCTTGTTGGTTATTATCCTTCGTTCTGAAAAAGGACCAAAATAACTTCACCATGGTGGAGCCAAGATATAGTGTGTCTGACTCTGGCTAATCAGACTAATATGAGCTTGCAAGATTCTAATGCAGGCTGGGCACAAATAGTGGAGATTTAGAGTGGAGATGTCTTTAAATTTGCACATCTCACATTTCGTTTAAGCTACTGCAATAGAGTGAATATATTGTATTTATAATGGACATATAATGTGAACTTATGGTGCAATAGTAAGATTTTATTTATTTTGATCAAATGCTACTTTATTCATTTCCAAGCATGTTTAAGATCTTTTAAAATCTGACTCTATCATCCAGTACATTATCTATCTCTTCCAGCTTTGTCACCTGCTGATTTGAAAGCATTCTATCTATAATATTATCCAAGTCATGAATAAATATACTAAATAGCACAGGGGCAAGCACAAGTTCCTGAGGCATTCCATTGCAGACTTCCAGCCAAGTTGATATTGAACCATGAACCATAAACCAGCTATTTTGGTTAAGTCATTTGGTTACAGATAAAACTCTTTGTTTTACTGTCTGGTCCACATTGCTCCATATGTTACACAATAATTACATTAGATACTTGAGTAAATGCTTTGCTAAAATCTACATAAATTGCATTTGTAGCATTCCTTTGATTTACCATATGAATAATAATCTTTTCAAAAAAGAGAGTAATGTTAGTCTGGAATGTCCAATACTTGAAGTCATTTTGGCTCATACTTTCTTTGCTAGATGTTCATAATCTCTTTAATATCTGTTGTAGGATTTTCCTAGAATACAAGTCAACCCCACTGCCCTATATTTTGTGTATTCTCTTCTCTTTATTCTTTTGAAAATCATTAACTCAAATTCATTACTTGTGGTACTTCTGACACTTCCAATAATCTTTCGACTATCATTAATAGTGATTATATATTCACAATGAGCCTCACCATGTGCTTAATCTGTGCTGGCCCCCTGCATTCATAGGAGATTTCCTTTTGGAAGTTCTATCTAAAAACTAAAGAAGCTTTACACCTAGTGTATACAATGTATTTTTACTACTTTTTTTGGTACTTGTTTTATTGAATTTAATTATGGCCAGCTTGTCAATCACTTATTTGACAGGGAGTATACCAGACTTAGAGCTCCTAATAGCATCTGTTGTTGAGTCATTTCAGTTTTATCCAACTCCTCACAACCCCATTTGGGGTTTCCTTGACAAAGGTACTGGAATAATTGACCATTTCCTTCTCCAGCTCATTTTGTAGATGAGAAATTGAGGAAAATAAGATTAAGTGACTTGCCCAGTGGCAGTTAATATCTGAAGCCTGATTTCCACTCAAGTATTCCTGACTGCAAGCCCAGAACTCTGTCCATTGTGCCATCTAGCTGCCCCTTTAATAAGATATACACTTGAATGAAATGTGATCAGGAAACTAGGCTTAATTGAATTCCAATGTATTTTAAGTAGAATGAATTTATTTACAATTGGTCCAGTGCTAACATAATGCTCATAGGTTGAGAAATGCAACTCAAGCAAAGAAAACAATAAAAGAAGAGAATTTAAATTGAAATAGATTTCTCATTTTACCACATGAAATCCACTTTGAATTCTAAAGGTGAAAAATTTCATGGTCCGTGTTTGGATTTTAATGTTAGGCCCCATATCCTTTCATGATCTCCTTTTTATTGGTTATAAAAATAATTAGAAATCCATAAAAATAGACTTGTTAAAAGTGGTATTTCAAGTTTAAACTGGGAGAATAGTTAATATTTCATATTAAATTCTTTGAAGTGCCCTCTGGCATAAGAAACTCTGTGTGTGTGTGAGCACATGGGCATATTGTGGGGAAGGAAGGATGTCATAATTCTCTTGACTTAAGCTTGCTCTTAAAAACCCTGGCTAAAAATCTCTCCAATGAACCACAAGGAAAAAGAAAAGAAAGAAAGGAACAGAAACAAAAAACCACCAGTTCTTTCTTTATAAGCATTAAGATTCACATTATTTCAAAGACCTGTGAATGTTTCCCCTTTGGTATGGGTACACCCCTTTCCTCTCCAATGCAGCTCATAAACCTTTGGCAACTCGGTAGATGGACGGTCTTTGAGAGTCACCGTGGTTGAAAGATCCATCACACACACACACCCCCAGCCAACATGGTGATGGACCTCTCCAAACTTAGCTGGGCTGATCCTTGCATGACAGAAATATAGTCCATCTCCTGAGCTGAACCTGAAGCCTTGCCAGCTCAGCAGCACTTGCCAGCACTTGGACTCTGCCAGAATAGATTTTTGAGGACTCAGGGTCACCTCCACACCATGGGAAGGCATGGGAATGAGACTCAAGTAGATTTCACAATAGTGCAGAGAGTGCAGGGAGGGAATGTTGTATTAAAAGACAGAGGAAAAATAATAACACAGAAGTTCATTAAGGAGCAATCCTTAAAGCTCCCACAGTATAGATCATGGGTTCCTTCTTAGATTGTGAGATTCTTGAGGGTAGGGCTGTCTTTTTTGTATTATAGCATTTTTCTGGTATCTCCCCCACTTAGCATAGGGCAATAGTAAGTGCTTAATAAATGCTTGATGACTTATTGACAAGATAAACCTTCTGAGTCAATTCTTATCTCAAAAGTGAGAGGTACTGTGACCAAGACTCTCCCTGAATTTAAACTTCACCTGTGACTTCTCTCATTAATATTTGGCAGTGACTCCATGTATACACAGTGTGGTCTGTTCTGTTGTAGTCAGATACTACCAGCATACGGCACCAAGATTTTGTTCTCTTTCCCCCTTTCCAGGCAATTCTTTAATACCGTGTTTCCCCGATAATAAGACCTATCCTGAAAATAAGACACCCACATACTCTTTAATATTCCGCTAAAATAAGCCCTCCCCCGAAAATAAGCCCTATCGAACTTACTATGAAAACGGTCATCATGGTGATCCCCTGCGCTATATGCTGCGTAGCGGTACCTTCAGTAAGCAGCGCCGCCCTCCCCTCCCGGGTGAAACGCACGTCGCGCTCCGAGCTGCATCCAATCAGAGCTGCAGCAGTGAGCGCGTCATCCTCTTCTTCCCTGGTGATTTGCTTGCTGGCGCTACTGAGAGCAGCGCCGCGGAGTAGAGCTGAGACAGGACCATCTAAAAACTCGGTAAGTTCAGTAAGCGATGGAGAATAAAATAAGCACTCAGGGGGCATGATGGAGGCTAAAAGGGGCATGATGGAGGCTAAAATGGGCATGATGGAGGCTAAAAGGGGCATGATGGAGGCTAAAATGGGCATGATGGAGGATAAAAGGGGCATGATGGAGGATAAAATAAGCCCTCCCCTGAAAATAAGCCCTCTGGTGTTTTTTAGTCCCCAAAAAAATAATAAGACAGTGTCTTATTATCGGGGGAAACACGGTATAATTTTCTGGCTCCCTGACAAGATTGGTTCTCAGCAAAATGAGAAGAAAATCAAAACCTTAGAGGTATCTATCCATCACTGCAGGCTTCCCCAACAAGGCCCAGGGAATATGAACCTTTGTCCCTATGTCTGCCAGAGACTAATTCTGGAGCAGTATCTCCAGCTGTGCTAGGCTTTCTGAGGTCTCTAAGACCTAGATCTGTACCTTAGAGATCATCTCCAGATCTCTCACTGTACAAATGAACAAATTCAGACCCAAAAAAGCAATCTTCCCAAGATCACACAGCTAATAAATAATAGGTGACAGAACCAATACTCAAACTTGACTTTTTAAAATATTTTTATTTTAAAAATTCTGGATCCACAGTTATTTTTAGTAAAAGAAAACTAATAATTCTTCTACTTGGGGCTAGTGGTACAATGGATGCATTCTCAGTCGTGGAGTAAAGAGAGACCTGAGTTTAAATCCTCTGACATTTACTAGCCATGGAAATCCAGACAAATCGCTTAATCTTTATTTATCTTATTATCCTTAACTGTAAAATGATGATGGTTATAATAGTACCTACCTCCCAGAGTTTGGTCCTAAGGACCAAATGATATAGTATTGTAAAATGCTTAGTATAGTGCATGGCACATGTAGTTGTTCAGTCATTTCAGTCATATCTGGCTCTTTCTAACCCCATTTGCAGTTTTCTTGGCAAAGATACTAGAATGCCATTACCTTCTCCAGCTCCTTTTACAAATGAGGAAACTAAGGTAAACAAAGTGAAGTGACTTACCCAGAGTCACACATCTAGTAAGTATCTGAGGCTGGATTTGAACTCAGGCTTTCCTGATTCCAGGCCCTGTATTCTGTCTACTGTGTCACCTAGATGCCCCTATAAACACATATAAAACATTAATGTTAGATACTATTATTATTAGATGAATTATACTTTTAAAGTTTTAATACATGGAAAGCAATACATAATCATTATCTGTTGTTATTATTAATAATAATTATAAAGCACTTAACCTAGTACATAGTACATAGTAAGAGCTATATAAATATTAGTTTTATTATTGATCCTATTTTTCTTAATATATTAAATCCTAAATCCTTTAACCTTGAGCCCTGACTCCTTTTTTATGAAATCAGAAAATCTGACACCTTTGTCAAGTAAGATAGCATCTGGGTCTCTAGACAATAGAAAATAGGAAGAGGCAAAAGAAAAATGATCTTCTGACTGATGAGGGCAGATTCTTTTTCTTTATTGAGGGTAGCTGTCAATATGGTTCAAATATATCGAAATCCTACCCCATAAATGTAGGCTCAATGGAGTTTGTGAAAAATAACCACTCAGTGAAGGGATTCTGTGGTGCTACAGATGATTAGGTCCCAAGTGTAGGCGTTGTTTATAATAATAGGAAAAAAAACAAAAACAAAAGGCAAAAAAATGAAAGACTCATAGCCTATTTTCTGAACTCACTGTGGGTGAGGGCTGACTAGATGTATTTGGCCAGTTTTTCATTTGGCTGCTCAAGGATATTTTGATAAGTAATGTGATTACATTTTGTACATGCACCCCACGGCCTTTTTTTTTTTTTTTTTTGGCACTCCACAGCATTTTTAGAAAACCAAAGGAAAAAATGAAATAAAATAGAAACTTGGGTAGAGAAGCAAAGGGAAGATTAAGACTGAGAAATGAAATATTTCCCTGTAGCTTCAGAAAGCATTCTCCTATTAGGATAGAGCCTGAGGAAGTGAAACCAGTTATAAACCAAGATGATGTTGGAGTGCTGTTTCTCTGCCCCAGCTGAGTTAAGTACAAAAGTAAATGAACAGTAAAATGACTGCATGTACACTAAATTTTCAAACAATATTCCAATTGACAGGTCAATATCAACCCTGTGTTAGTTTATATTTTCAGAGAGGTTCAGTTGCATTTTCCATTGCCTAAAGTCAGCAAGCAAACTCAGATGACAATAGGTTTGTCTAAATAAAAAATAATCTTCATATGCAGAAGAAAGAAATCACATTCCTTCTGTTGCTCTTTATATGTGTGGGTCCCTAAAGGTTCTCTCTATACTCTCTCATGTAGCAATTTTAACAGTTCCCAATGGATTCAATAAAAATTTATATACATATATATGTATATATACATATATGTATACATATATACATATCTATGTTGTGTGTGTATATATATATATAATATATATTATATATATACACACATACATATATACTCCCAAAGTCTATTTAATAAATAGAGTAGTTTACTCTGTGTAAAGTGCTATATATAAATATAATGTTTTTCAGCTATTTCCAGTCATGTACCATTTTTGTGACCCCATATGGGATTTTCTTGGTAGGGATCTGGAGTAATTTACCACTTCCTTTTTGAACACATTTTACAAATGAGGAAACTGAGGCAAATAGGAGTAATAGACTTCTCCAGGACCACCTAGATAATAAGTGTCTGAGACAAGAATTGAACTCAGGAATATGCTATCTAGCTTAGAGATATAACTGGAGGAGACAGAGAGAGAAAGAGAGAGAGAGAGAGAGAGAGAGAGAGAGAGAGAGAGAGAGAGAGAGAGAGAGAGAGAGAGAGAGAGAGAGAGAGAGAGAGAGAGAGAGAGAGAGAGAGAGAGAGAGAGAGAGAGAGAGAGAGAGAGAGAGAGAGAGAGAGAGAGAGAGAGAGAGAGAGAGAGAGAGAGACACACACACACACACACCACCAGGACTTTGCCCTGAGGCACTTATGTTTAGGGGCCACTAGGTGGTGCCGTGGATAGAATACCTGGCTGGTACTTTAGAAGACCTAAATTCAAATTTGGCTTCAGATGTTTAATAGTTTCTTGACCCTGGGAAAGTAATTTAATTCCTATTTGCCTCAGTTCCTCATCTGTAAGATGGGGACACTGGAGAAGGAAATAGCAAACCACTCCAGTATCTGCATTTACATGTCCATCAATAACAACAGCTAACAATTTATCAAATACAAGAAAGAACCTTTTCTTCTCGATACTACTTAATATAAGATTTATCCTCACTCTTCCTTCCCCATAAATTGTGGATTTTAATATAAACCAATTTAGGTCTTTATGACTAAAGATTATATGAATACTTTAAATCCTTAATATCATGCAGCCTAACCAAACCCTCAGGGCTTAAAGCCTATGCAGATTGAATAGCCCCTTAAACATACCATATGGAGATGACTCCTAATTATATATTTCTAACCCTATTGTCTTTCTTCAATTCCAGTCCTTCATTACCAACTGCCTTTTAGAAGCTTCCAACTAGATCTTTCATAAACTTCTCAAATACAATTATTTTCAAAATAAAACTTATTTTTTTTCTCTAAATTATCTGATCCTCCTAAAGTTTCTGTTTCTGTAAGAAAGTGTACTTATCCAAGTTTGCTATCTTGGACTCATTCTAAAGTGTACACTTTCCCTCATGCTCCCTTATGAGCAAATGTTAAGTTTTATTGATTCTGTTTTTATGGTGTCTCATATCAATCTCCTTCTCTCCACTCATAGCCATGACTCTAGTCCACTTATGAACTTCACCTGGACTGATTCCTGTTCCTTAGGCTTCTACCTACACTCTCTTCATTCTTCAGTCCATTTTCCACACAACTTCCAAATAGATCTCCCTAAAGCATAAGTCTGAACATATTCAAGTTCAGATAATAAGTCTGCTCAAGAAACTCTGATGGCTCCCTCTTACCCATACAATAACTTATGATTTCCTTGACATGTATCAAAAGCCATTTTCCAACTAACTCTAGCTTATAATGCCAGACTTACTACACATCAGTCTCTTTAATCACTCTGAATTCCAGCCAACTGGCATACTTGTTCGCCTCTACATATGATATATAATATCCTGTCTCTATACAAACTATTCTTCATTCCTGGACAATGCTCCATCCTTTCCTCCAAATTATAGTATATTTCTCTTTCTTTTAGGTTCAACTCAATGTTGCCTCCCACAAGACACTTATTTCACTTCTACTATTTGTTAATGCCCTGTCGTCACTGTATTTATTTTGTAAGTAATTTTGGTTATATTTATTTATGTGTCTATTTTATTTAGCCCCCTCCCACAATAGAATTTTAAGAACCCCCTTGGAGCAGGAACTGCAGTTAAAAAAATAGCAACAACTTTTTTCTTAATTCCCAGAACTTAATTCAGGCCCAGTTGAAATGGTGGGTGTTTAAAAAAAGGTTGATTAAAGGATGTAGAGTGGATAAATTATTATTTGCATATTTATAACAAATGAACATTCTAATTAACTCCATTTGTGAATTTTTAATGTCTTAAAGTAAGGGCATTTTGTAAACTAAATTATATGGTTTTCCCAAATTATCTAAGACATATAAATTAAATTTAAATTTATATTAGACATGAATGTAAATTGAAAGATTGCATTTCTCAGAAGGATTTAAAGCATTTCCAGATCCTTTGAAATGATCCATTTCTCTACAAGATTCATGAGATGCTTGTCAAAGAATATAATTGGATATTTATTGAAATTAATAGCAGTGGCACAGTTTAATGCACAATCTTTACTCTACATTTTGCTTTTTGTTATTACCCCTACTCCAATCATCCTACTAAGTAATGGTAAACTTCAAATCAGAAAAGGAGTTATTCATGAATGACCAAACATGTCTCCACAACAACCTTTACAAGTTTTTAGATAAAATAATAAAACCACATTTATTCATAGCTTTACAATTTATAAATAAAAGCTAGTATTTATATAGTATTTTAATGCTTACAAAGTACTTTATATATGTCATCTTTCACTTGGTCCTCACAGCAATCACGTAAGGTAGTTGTAATTATTATCACATCTATTTTACAGATGAGAAAACTTCCTGGGAAAGGTTAAGTGACAGGGAAATACATAAGTAAATGTCTGAGTCTGGATTTAGAATGAGGTCTTCCATACTCCAAGTACAAATATTGTAAACAAGTGAATCTAGTTGCTTTGCACTAGCCCTTGCCACATACATTATTTTATCTGATGCTCACAAGAAATCTTTGGGATAAGAGGACCAAAGTTATTGTCTTAATTTCAAACCTAATGATCACAGAATTTAAGTAACTTGCTTAAAGTCCCATTCCTGTGGTAGAAACAAATTAGAGGTAACCAACTGGCTCAATGGATAGATCCCTGGACTTAGAGAAAGAACTGAGTTCAAATTCAGCCTTGAACCCTTTCTAGTTGAATAACTCTGGACAAGTCACTTAATCCCTGTTTAGACATCTGTAAAATGGATAGAATAATAGCTCCTGCCTCCAGATTGTTGTGAGGTTTAAACAAGATATTTGCAAAGTGCTTAACACATTAACTGGAATATAGTAGGGACTGAATAAATTATTGTTTTTAACAAGCAAACAAAAATTCTTCCACAAGACCTTTAAACTCCAAGAGCATTATTCTTTTTACATACTAAAGAACCATTCTTTGGGATATGGTAAGATTGGATTTACAATATCATTGTGTTAAGAACTCTAAGATGAGAAAAAAACCCTCTACCAATACAGATTGGCATCTTCTTTGATATATATCAGAGAGTTATCTACAGCACTGAAAATTTGTGTGATTTTTACTAATTTAGGTGGCACAATGGAGGCCAGGAGACAGGAAATCCTAAATTCAAATCTGGCCTCAGATGCATAGTTTACTAGCTATTTGACTCCATGAAAGTCACTTAACTCTGTTTGCCTCAGTTTTCTCATCTGTAAAATGAACTGGAGAATGAAATGGCATCTTTGCCAAGAAAACCCCAAATGGGGGTTACATCATGTCTGAAACAAATGAGCAACAGCAATATACAAATAGCATGTTAAAGAGACATTTCTTGAACCCAAATGTTCTTGGCTCTGAGATGGTACTAAATTAACTAGATCAGGGCTGCCAATTAAAACAAGATTAAATTTCCATCCCCACTTGGCAATTTGATAAATTAGCTTTTACCAGAGTATGTTATTCTGGTGAATCAGAATATCCCATCTAATATATCTTGATATATTGAGCAAAACTTGTTAAGTGAGCATTTTTTGTTCTCATGGGATTTTAATCAAATATATACAAGAACTTCAAGAAAGTAATACTTTGCTTTAAGCACAAAGTATTTACTCTTAAAGAGACAGAACAACCACAAGATCTCAAAATTAGAAGAAAGGACACTCCAAGTCCAACCCATACTTGGACAAAAATCATTTCTGTAACATTACTTGTCACTGATTCCCCAATATCTCTTAAAAGCCATTAGTCCACTACCCCAACACAATGGACCCCTATCTTTGAGATAGTTCTAAGAATTAGCAAGTATTCTAAGTCAGTTCTTGCTTCTCTGCAATCCCAACCATCAATTCTGGTTTTCTGAAGCCAAAATGGCAGCTATCGTGTCTTTCTAAGTCTTTCTTCCTCCTAAACATTCCTAGTTTCTTTTTTTTCAGACTGATTTTTCCTTCTACTCATCATCCTTGGCTGTCTTCCATGAACTTGCTCCAGTTTGATAATGTCATTGCAAAAATGTGATGTCTAAAGTAGACACAGAACTTCAAATGTCATCTGGTTGGCTTAATTGGGGAAGAATCTTACTTCTTGGCATTGTACCTCTCTTAATATGATGGCTAGGATAATATTTGTTATTTTGCTATTTACTCCCAGTCACCCTATTAACTCATTTTGAGCTTTCTAAGATCTTTTTGTTCTTTTAAAATGTCTTATTAATGCATTTTTGTTCTTCATATCATGACCACTTCTAAATGACTCTCCCCACCAAAAGAACAACAGCGCAATCAAACAAAACAAATCAACAAATTGATGTATCTGAAAATGCATGCCTTTCTGCATCCATAGTCTATTACCTTTCTGCAGGGAAGTAGGAAATGTGCTTCATCATCAAACAATACTTTTAAGTCACCATTGGTAACTGATTCATTTTTGTATTCTGAAATTTTTTGTGTTGCTTTCTTTTATATTTCTCTGCTTATAATTTATTTTTCAAACTAATTGTTTTCAAGCCTCTCTCTCCATATTCCAATCTTGCAAAGTGAACTAGTTAAACTCAAGGATATGACTCTATATTGATTAGAGTCTTTTTAATATTTGGCTAGTTGCTTTAGCCTACCAAGTTCTTTCTGGATTCTCATTTTGTCATCCATCATGTCTTTCTCAGCTTCATGCTTTCTATAAATTTAATAAGCATGGCAACATTGATTTTAAAAGTTAATTAGCACTAGCCCTGAAGTCAGAAGGATCTGGTCTCAGATACTTATTACTTCCTAACTATGTGACCCTGGGCAAGTCACTTAACCCCAATTGCCTCAGCAAGGAAAAAAAAGTTAATTAGCACAAAATCAAAAATAGAGCTTGAAATATTTCATAAAAAATCAACCCCCCAGTAAGAAATTCTCATCTATTTCACCAATCTACCATATTTCTTACAGGGTTCTCCATATTGTAGGAACAAGGATGTAAGGTGCAGAATAGTAAGATGATGTGCCTTGTTGATGAAGTTCTCATTTTTGTGTTTAGCATTGACCTGTGGCAGAATGTTTACCTCAAAAATTCATCCATTTTCCTGCAATTCACATTATTAGAACTGATCATCTTGTTAATCTTCATCTTTATGTAAGGTACAGATTAAGTAAAACTATGATGATGCCGTGGCATTGTAAGGTCTTTGGCTATTTTGTACTACTCGGATATTGTCTCCCTTACTAATCTTTTGGGTCAGTCAGTCAGTCAATAAACATTTTCTAAGTGTCTACCATGTGCCAGGAACTCTGATAAGTACTAGGAACACAAAAAGAGGAGAAAGATAATTTCTCTCTCCAAGGCACTTACAGTCTAATAGCAAAGATGTCTTGATGTCTTTGCTATTAGGCATCAAGAAAATACATACATAACAGCTATACACAGGACAACTAGGAAATGATGATGATAAAGAATTCACTAATATTAAGAAGGGTTGAGAAAACTTTTCTATAGAAGAAAGGATTTTAGTTGAGATTTAAAGGAAGCCAGGGAAGCCAGTAAGTGGAGATGAGGAAGAGAAACATCCGAGACATGAGGGGACAATGAGAAAATTCCTGGAACTAAGCATAGAGTATCTTGCTTTTGTAACAGCAAAGAAGATATAGTCTTTTAAATATGTGACCCATGAATCTATTTTAATAGAATAATAACTATAATTTTGGATGGAAGAGAGTCTGGTCTATCCACTACACCACTTACCTGTCCCTACATCTTAATAAATGAAAATAACTCCACCCCAAAAACTTCTTGTACCATAGAAAATTTAAAACAATAATGTAGCCCATTTGAAAAAAAAAGTGATTATAAAGTCCTTCTTAAGGTCTTTCCTGATTCCACTCAACTCCAATAACCTTGTCACTGTAATTACTTTGTTTTTATTTTGTATATGCAGGTCATCCCAAAAATGTCCCCAAAGTCTCAGTGAAGTTTCAAGCTTTAAAATCTTAAAAATATAGGCTTCCAAATGTCTTAGGATAGTATCAAACTATTAAAGCTTATATTACTGTTGATTTTTATGTCTTTATATATGTATATATTATCTCCCCCAAAAGAATATAAGTTCTATAATGGTAAGAACTATTTCATTTTTGCCTTTTTATGCCCAGGTCCTGGAACAAGGACTAAAATATAGTAGATTTAAAAAAATACTTGTTGATTGATAGTTATTAGTTCTCAACAATGAAGAAATCATTGAGAGTGCAAATAAACATGATATGCACCAATCCAAATCCCCTTCCTTCCAAAATTATATTGGTTATTCTATATAAATATTATCTATAAGATATTATTCTTCCAAATCACTACTGATCAGAGAAATGCAAATTAAAACAACTCTGAGATAACACTACACACCTGTCAGATTGGCTAAGATGACAGGAACAAATAATGATGAATGTTGGAGGGGATGTGGGAAAACTGGGACACTAATACATTGTTGGTGGAGTTGTGAAAGAATCCAACCATTCTGGAGAGAAATCTGGAATTATGCCCAAAAAGTTATCAAACTCTGCATACCCTTTGATCCAGCATTGCTGCTATTGGGCTTATATCCCAAAGAAATACTGAAGGGCTGAAAGGGACCTGTATGTGCCAAAATGTTTGTGGCAGCTCTTTTTGTAGTGGCTAGAAACTGGAACATGAATGGATGTCCATCAATTGGAGAATGGTTGGGCAAATTATGGTATATGAAGGTTATGGAATATTATTGCTCTGTAAGAAATGACCAGCAGGAGGAATACAGAGAGGTTTGGAGAGACTTACATCAACTGATGCTGAGTGAAATGAATAGAACCAGAAGATCACTGTACACTTCAATGCTGTATGAAGAGGTATTCTGATGGAAGTGGATATCTTCAACATAAAGAAGATCCAACTCACTTCCAGTTGATCAATGATGGACAGAAACAGCTACACCCAGAGAAGGAACACTGGGAAGTAAATGAAAATTGTTAGCACTACTGTCTATCTACCCAGGTTACTTATACCTTTGGAATCTAATTCTTAATGTGCAACAAGAAAATGGTATTTACACACATATATTGTATCTAGGTTATATTGTAACACATGTAAAATATATGGGATTACCTGTCATCAAGGGGAGGGAGTAGAGGGAGGGAGGGGATAATTTGGAAAAATGAATACAAGGGATAATGTTATTAAAAAAATTACTCATGCATATATAATGTCAAAAATTTATAAATAAAATTTAAAAAAGAAATATTATTCCAATTTTAAAATCCATTAATAATCTTTATTTTAGTGGCTCAGTTTAAATAGCACATAATATTTTGCAAACGATAACTCGCCAAGTCATACTTGGAAGTTTTTGAAGCATTTTGCTTTGCTTGCCTTTCTAATAAAACTGAAAAATTGTTAAAATGAGACCTCAGTTGCATTACATTTGGACTGTGACTGATTTTGTTTAAACAAATCTGAAGAATCTCACATGTTTAACTTATATCAGATTGTTTGCTGTCTTGGGGAGGGAGGGAGAAAAATTTGGAACACAAGGTTTTGCAAAGATGAATGTTGAAAACTATCTTTGAAATGTATTTGGAAAAATAAAATATTATAATAAAAATTAGATTAAAAAAAACTTGAGATCTCTAGGTAGATTTTATATTTTCCTGAACAATACAATATGGCAAGTCCCAAAATACCATAGGTCTTGGATTTGCGGAGGGAAGGGGGAAAGGAGAGAGATTTTAAGTGTCCTAAAATGTCCAGGTTCTGGGGAAAAATCAGTATCAAAATTGGTTTAATAAACAATAGGAACTAAGGACCATTATAACAACAGCATCAGTACATTGGCAGTACCTCGGAAAACAATATTCATTAACAAACAGCCAGAGGAACACCTGCATTTCTATTATTCACACCTACATATGAGAATGAAATTCCTAGTACTCTCTACCTCAGGAAAATGTAAACATAAAAAATGGTTTTAATAAGTAAAGAGAATTTCCCAAAATCACTGTGTTTCACCCACCAATAGAAAGAAGTTATGAGTTTGAATGAAAAGCATTTCTCAACAATATGGTTGGCAAAACTAGGAGAAAGAAGCAACTAGATATAGGATGGTAGAACATCAGCTGTTAGGGCTTCACCCTCTCATACTCTACCTCATATATTTATTAAGACAACAGGTAATTGTCATCATTAAATAGGATTTTTTTTTAATTAATAAAATTGTTCATGTTGGATCAAAGAACAAGCTTGTAGTCCCACCAGACTCAAGATTCAGTGCCCCTAAGAAGCTCTGCTTGAAAGCTTGGAGTCCATGGTGAATATTCCCTTGCTATTCATTTCTCAGTATCACTGGCATTGCAAAGCAACTCTATTTTCCCAGCCATTCCTAGTGTGGCCCTCAAGTTTATCTTGAAGATTTTTCAGTACAAATCGACTAGTACAAAAAGACTTCGTCACCCTCTGTCAGAGATGTAATTGGATTTCTCTCATCTGAAAAACTCTAGAGAGGAAAGCATACCCTCCAGGCTCATTTGTTTCTATCCAAGACAGGAGAAAGCCTGCTGCACTGGAGATTCATTTATCTGAGATCCTAAACCACAGGGACAGAAAAAACTGAAGAGGACCCCACAGAGGATCATTGATTTGGAGCTGGAGACCCTATGAGATACTGCAATCCAACTTCATTCTGAAAATGAGGAAACTGATAGAGACTTAAGCAACTTGCCTTGGGTAAAATAAATATTAATGGTAGATGAAGGATTTGAATCCAGGTTTTCTGATTCCAAAGTGTTCTTCCACTGTACCCAGCTCCTGCATAGAGTTAAATATTCTTTTTTTTTGGATTTGAATTATTTTTTTGTCATTAAAGATTTCCTTTATTTTATTTTTAAAATTAATTTTATAATTATAAATTTTTGACAGTATATATGCATGAGTAATTTTTTATAACATTATCCCTTGTATTCATTTTTCCAAATTATCCCCTCCCTCCCTCCACTCCCTCCCCTAGATGACAGGCAATCCCATACATTTTACATGTGTTAAAATATAACCTAGATACAATATATGTGTGTAAATACCATTTTCTTGTTGCACATTAATTATTAGCTTCCGAAGATATAAGTAACCTGGGTAGATAGACAGTAGTGCTAACAATTTACATTCGCTTCCCAGAGTTACTTCTCTGGGTATAGTTGTTTCTGTCCATCACTGATCAGCTGGAAGTGAGTTGGATCTTCTTTATGTTGAAGATTTCCACTTCCATCAGAATACATCCTCATACAGTATTGTTGTTGAAGTGTACAGTGATCTTCTGGTTCTATTCATTTCACTCAGCATCAGTTGATGTAAGTCTCTCCAAGCCTCTCTGTATTCCTCCTGCTGGTCATTTCTTACAGAGCAATAATATTCCATAACCTTCATATACCATAATTTACCCAACCATTCTCCAATTGATGGGCATCCATTCATGTTCCAGTTTCTAGCCACTACGAAAAGAGCTGCTACAAACATTTTGGCACATACAGGTCCCTTTCCCCTCTTTAGTATTTCTTTGGGATATAAGCCCAATAGCAGCACTGCTGGATCAAAGGGTATGCACAGTTTGATGACTTTTTGGGCATAATTCCAGATTGCTCTCCAAATTGGTTGGATTCTTTCACAACTCCACCAACAATGCATTAGTGTCCCAGTTTTCCCACATCCCCTCCAACATTCATCATTATTTGTTCCTGTCATCTTAGCCAATCTGACAGGTGTGTAGTGGTATCTCAGAGTGGTCTTAATTTGCATTTCTCTGATCAGTAGTGATTTGGAACTCTTTCATATGAGTGGAAATAGTTTCAATTTCATCATCTGAGAATTGTCTGTTCATATCCTTTGACCATTTATCAATTGGAGAATGGTTTGATCAATGGTTAGGATCAATTCTCTATATATTTTGGAAATGAGACCTTTATCAGAACCTTTAACTGTAAAAATATTTTCCCAATTTGTTACTTCCCTTCTAATCTTGTTTGCATTAGTATTGTTTGTACAGAAACTTTTTAGTTTGATGTAATCAAAATCTTCTATTTTGTGATCAATAGTGATCTCTAGTTCTTCTCTAGTCATAAATTCCTTCCTCCTCCACAGGTCTGAGAGGTAGACCATCTTCTGTTCCTCTAATCTATTTATGATCTCATTCTTTATGCCTAAATCATGGACCCATTTTGATCTTATCTTGGTATATGGTGTTAAGTGTGGATCCATATCTAATTTCTGCCATACTAATTTCCAGTTTTCCCAACAGTTTTTTTTTTCCAAATAATGAATTTTTATCCCTAATGTTGGTATCTTTGGGTTTATCAAACACTGGATTGCTATAGATGTACCCTTTTTTGTCCTTTGTATCTAATCTGTGTCACTGATCGACCGGTCTATTTCTTAGCCAATACCAAATGGTTTTGGTGACTGCTGCTATATAATATAGCTTTAGATCAGGTATACCTAGACCACCTTCATCTGACTTTTTTTTTTCATTAATTCCCTTGAAATTTAGACTTGAAGATTCAAAGAATTAGGGTTACAAAGGAGCCAGCATTGTATAGTAGAAAGGTTATTGACTTCCTTTGGAAATTTCTCTCTCACTTCAAGTTACAATTCAGTTTTGCTGTTGTTCAGTTGCTTCAATTTTTTGTGATCCAATGTGTGGTTTTCTTGGCAAAGATACTGAAGTAGATTGCATTTTCTTCTCCATGTCACTTTATAGATGAGGAAACTGAGATAAATAGGGTTGTGACTTGCTCAGGGTCACACAACCAATATGTGTCTGAAGCTGGGTTTGAACTCAAGAAGATGTTTCCCTGATTCCAAGCCCATTTCTCTGTCCACTGCACCACCTCACTGTCTATAGTCAAGTATCATTGCCTTGTAAATGAAAACTTACAGAGAAAGTTAAGTTCTAGGCCCTTCCTCCTAAATTATTTTGAGTTTGGCTGCTTTGTATTTATTCTGTATCCTCTCACATGTACAACTCACATTGTATCCCCCGAGAGAATGAAGGTTTCTTAAGATCAGGGTGTTTTTTGTTTTTTGTTTTTTGATCTATGTATGGTCTACTATAGTATCTGTCACATAGTCAACACCAAAAAAAAAAAAAATCTCATTTAGTGGTTGACTAATATTCTTAACAAATGTTGACTTGACATATCTAAGCTTATCAAAAGCAATTGTTGCTAGTTAGGATTCATTAGACTTCCTTATTGGCGATTGACTTATATCAATTAACTTCCCTATGAATTTCTTCCACCTTTTCTCTATTTCCACTGCTATTTAAATATATCAGATTAGAATTATTTTCCCCTATGTACTATATCATTTTTTCCATTTTGTATTAATTTTGATTTTTTACCTAATAAGTAGGTGGAATATCACATTCATTAGTAATGAATCATTTCCAGGCTAGTAAAATATAACCAATTTCATTTTTAATGTTGTTATTGATGTAATTATTTCTTAATTCTTTTCTCAGAGAAAATATTCACCATGGATAGGTATGAAGCCCATGTATGGTCTTTAAACTTTGGCCTCTCTCCTTTGTTATTCCTGGAACATAATTTTCTCATGTAATATCTTTAATCCATGACCTCTGCCTCATTGGATCTGCTTTACCTTTGATACTCTGGAATCATGGATTATCACTGTAATGGTCAGAATCCTCAAAGTTTTCAAAGTCATTTTTCTTCAAATGTTTTGTGTGAATTGTTTTTGATTCTCTTCTTTTCACTCATCGGTTTATTCAGGTCCTAGTTTCTCTGAAACTATCCACTTTATCAGTTACAGTTCAATAATATTATGTTTAAATCTCACAATTTATTTAGTTATTCTTTAATATATTGTCACTCTTCATTTCCAGTTCTTTATCTTTTTGGATATATTTTTGTACATAAATTCATTTCATCCTCCTTTGTTTTCTTGGGATTATTGGGTATAGTAATGGTATGTCTGAGTTAAAGACAACACACCATTTAAGGGAATAATATTAATAAACTTCTTTTCTGAATGCATGTCTAAAATGGCTAGACTAATTCACTTTTAATAGTACATTATATGTCTGTTTTCCTAAAGGTCCTCCAACATTTGTCATTTTTCCTTTATTTCCTCTTTGTCAATCTTTGATACTTTTTTTTTCAGCAATTTGGGGCAAAGCGGTCTTATTGCAAATACTTTTCATAAGCACTGAAATGAGATGACTAAATGTTCCATCAATTGATGTTTCTTATTCCCTTTATGTGCTTCTCTAAGAAAAATTTGTGAGCCATTTTTCCAATAATTGCAATTTTTTTGTAATTTTTGGTTTTGGTTATAGAAAGAATCTGTTATTAAGATCATAATCAAAACTTTTACTAAAAGATAAAAACTGTCAAAGCTTATGTTTTCTAAGTGCAGTCTTTGAGAGATCAGAGTCTTCTTCATGTCACATTAAGGCACTAAATTAGGTCTTTGACTGGTTTACATTAGAATAAGGCAATTCTCCATTTATATTCTTTAAATTGTATCATTTTGTATCTTACAAACTTAGCATAATTAGACTGATGTGAGCATTTTATGTAAATATGTTATAGGGAGCCTTGGAGATAAGTCTTTATAATAGTCTTCTTTAAATGTCCCTTGTTGAATGAACAGAACTTTGGAATAGGTAGTAGTTTGTGGTCACAGATGTTGCTGACTGCTGCTTTCTTTTGGGCCTCTGCTAGTCTGTGGAGAAGCTTGCAGGGGCTGCTTGGCCAGTAGCATCGCATACAGTATTTCAAAAATTACTACCCATCATTTCAAAGTAAACATCTCCCTTCATTTGTTTAAAAGCTCTCAGGAACTATGTCAGCATACCTTAGGTTGAACTCTCTCTCTCTCTGTCCCATTACCCATGTTTGGAAAAGGGCCTGATTTTGATAAACACCAGAGATGAGTCTGGGTTGATGACTTGGTGACAGTCCTGGAAATTTATGGGTCCAAAGCACACAGAAGTTTAATGATACCATAAATATTAGGTGCTATCTCACACATACCCCATCACCCCTTTCCAACTCCCTCCCTTCACAACCCTGCAGAAAGCAATGGAATCTATTCATCTCAATGCTTGACTGTTTCTAGGCATATTGCAGTTTTCTGGGGATATATGATATTTTGTTTAAATGCCCAATCATATTTGTAGTTCCAGATTTGGGTGTGGGAGGTTAAATGGGTAGGGATAAGTAGAGAATCTTTAAATGTTGATATACATGTGCTCAACTAATTGTGCTCTAGTTTCCCCTTTATCCAGGGTATGGTCATTATTGGTAGTGAAGCACTGGCTTCTAGCCTGATAGAAGATAATGACATAGAAGAATGCTGAATTGTAGCACTAGACCTTGAGTCCGATATGTATGAAGCTCATTCAGGATATTCCTAACACAAAAGATCCATTTTCTAGGTTATGAACCCATCCTGATTACATTTTGATAAATTTGATTAGAGTCAGTATCATAGCCTGAGACTCAAAATTTGTCCTGTTCCAATGCAATAAAGCATTTGTATCTTAAGTATAACACAAAGTAGTTGCTTTACTTAAGCAGTTTCAAAAAGAAACATAATGAACTCTGCTCCTCGGGGCTTCAAATTGTCTGAGATGGGGTTTTCAGTAGGGCCAAATAGAAGCAACACATAGAGGTGAAAGCTCTTTTAGTTATTCCTGAGGAGCTGTCCAACGGCAGTTTGGGCAGCTCCTTATATAATCCCAAGGGAGGCTCCTCCTCTCCAGAAGACTGTTCATTTGCTTAATTCTTATGAGCTCTACCCTGTTAATTAGCTTTTGGTCAGTGATAGACAACAAGATCTATATGTCACCAATGCCATCGTTTTTGTTGAGTTTCAATTGAATTCAGAAAAAGATTTATTGAGCTTCTTTTAGCCTCCGTTTTCTAATCTGTAAAATAAGCATGCTAGTCCTTTCTCTGACTGCCTCACTGGGTTTTTGTGAAAGTTATGAATTAAATTTGTGAGCCTCGGAGTTCCACACAAATATTAGATATTGATATTAATGTTGTTATTTAATTCCACAAATTATTCTATACATAGAGGGGACACACTAATAAACACAAAACAATCTAAATCATAAGGAACTCCCCTTAAAAGATACTTGGACATGTGGGCAAGAATTGTGAAGAGCAGATGAGATATAATGGATATTGATCATTTTGTAAAACTCAGAGTGCTACATAAATGCCAGTTATTATTAGTATTATTAGCTTACAATGGCTAGTTATTCAATCTGGTGGTAAAGTCATTCCCTGAGCCTTCTATCACACACCAATAGAATTCAAACAATATTTATAGTAGTGTACTGGCGTGTACTGATAAATATTTAGCAATCAAACTTTTCAGAGGAAACTATTTATGCATATTTTAACATATAATATACATAATTAGTACCTTATTAAATCTGTATAATCAACAGATTATACAATCTGTTGATTATATTATAATATGCAATATTATACAATCAATGTTCCTGTCTCTGACTTGTAGCATTTCCAAATTTCTGAGATGTACTCATAAGGAAAATTTAACAAATGACTTTTGTGGAAGCAGGTTAGAGCTGCTAAGAACTTTGTCTTAGGATGTGACATTGCCAGTCACCCGGAGACATCTGGGGTTTACACCTGTCTCTTTGACAATTTTACCTAATTGATTCATTAAAGAAATGTTTTTACTTAATATTAAAGATGAAATTTCAAGATAATGGTTTGTCTAAAATTTGAAGAATATTTTGAAATTCTAAAGCATATACATCCATCAGCTCCCTGAGTTGTTGTGAAGATCAGATAAGATCTTCACAAAGAAAATACTTTTATTCTCCATTATCCTGGACTTTCCCCTCTCTCCTTCATTTAGCACTCACATTATATCTTTTGTTATGTCTTATTGACTCAGCTATCAAGAGGCTTTATCTTAAGTACATATATGACCATATCACTCCCTCTATTCAAGAAGCTTCAAAAGCTCTCATTTACTTTTAAGATCAAATATAAAACCCTCCATTTAGCATTTAAAACTCCTTTCTTGCCTTTTTGGACTTCTTACAATTTACTCTTCTACTATGCTATAGAGAGTAGTGATCAAGCTGGCTAGAGAAGGCTGGAAGAATTACAATCTTGATTTTATTTCCTTCCAGGGGTATATCACAGCTTGATATTCCCCATGCCTCTTTACACTAATAACAATATTCCTCTTGTCACATAGTATGGCTGCAGTCATATGTAGTATTGTAATAATACAATTGGGGTGTATGGGGTATTCTGGGAGGACTAACCCCTGTGGTGTGAGGGTTTGCTGAGCCCCTTTCAGGGCTGCTTTTCCACCTTTGATATCCACCTTCACCCAACTCTTATTTGTGACTTTCATGCTGTAGCATGCACAGTGCCCACATTCTGGTAAACTGACTCAACACATGGGCTGAAACAAATTGATGGTAATTAATAGATCTCAAATCTGTTAATGAGTTAGAGGAATATCTTCTCCTGATGGAATAAGCAAATGAGAACAATTTGTTTCAATGGCCACAAAGGTATCATCATCCACTGAATACCATACCTTCACAATTGTCCTGATTTTTGTCTGTCTACTGGATGTCAATAATTATGGAAGAGAAAAATGCTGAGGACTGTTAAATTCTACATCACTATATCCAATTCAAGAGGACAAGACATAACCCCATGATGTCATTGGTCCTCTTCAAAAGGAAGGGCAGACCACACACAGTATAGTCTAGCCTCAGAAGAATTGATTACATTAACTAAAGAACAAGGGAGAGGCTACTGGTAGCTGGGATCAGGCTGTAATATATTTTACAAATGAAATTTTTGTAGAATAACTGATATGAAAAATGCCATAAGAGAAATATATTGGCAATGGGGAAAATGGCATGCCAGTACCATAGCAAAGAATAACTTGTTTAGAATTGCATATGTTTAATCTATATTGGATTACTTACTGTCTAGGAGAGGGGGAAGGGGAGATGGGTAGGAGAAAAATTTGGAACCAAGGTTTTGCAAGGGTAAATGTTGAAAACTATCTTTACATGTATTTTGAAAAATAAAAATATATAAAAATTTATAAAGAATTAGCAAAGGAGAATTGATTGGAAGCTTCCATGCTTTTTTGTTAGCTATATGTAACATGGTTGACGAGTTCCACTCTCAGGGTCAGGCCTGTTGCAGTCTCCATTCCTTATCCCCTTCTCACTCTACCCACCCAATTCTGTATTTTTCAGGTACTAGGAAGTTACAAGATGTCCCTTTTCTTTTCTCTGTCATCACCACAAATTGCTACTAGTCCTTTTCCCCATTTTTAAGGTCCCAAGGTTTAGCACTCTGGTTTCATTTCACCCCTTTCACATCGGATTTGCTTTCACAGAAGTATGTTTACTTTGAAGCTATAAAAAGAAGTTATAATAGTCCCTCCTCCCCTCTGGACCATACTCTATAGCCATGCCATTTATTCGGTCCATAATTTACTTCTGTTCCTGGACAGTACTGGCCTCACTAAGATCATGTCCAAAGCAGTGATGGTTTCTGCTGGTCTGCAGTCAGTCAGTAAATAGTTAGGTGGTATTGTAGATAGAGTAATAGAACTGGGGTCAAGAAGAGCTGAGTTCAATTTGACTTCAGATACTCACTAGATAGGTAACTTTGGGCAATGTCCTTAAATTTCTGCTTGCCTCAGTTTTCTCAACTGTAAAATAGGGATAATGATAGCACCTAACTTCCAGGGTGACTGTGAGGATTAAATGATAAAATATCTGTAAAACACTTAGCATAAGACCTGGAAAACAATAGGTGCTTCCTTCCCTTCACCATCCAGTCTTTGCACCTGAAAGCATTTGCTGTCATGCTAGCTCCATCATCTGGCATGACTTTTTGGACTCCTGGATGCTTGTAACTATGTATCTGACCCAAATAAGAGACCCCGCTCCCTCTATATAGAACAGAAAAGAATAAACCAAAAGGCCAAATTTCTAGGAGCCACATAGCCTCAAATGTGGAAGGAGGAGTTACCAAGGTTCTCTTCCCTTCCTGCATGGTGGTTGTGTGAATGACAGAAAGCCAGAGCTCATATCAAGTCAGGTTATTTTCTAGACACTAAATAAAGGTCATAATTCTTTCACCCTTCTCTAGCCATCATGATCAATACTCTTTTCACAGAACAAAGGAATTAAAGAATGAGATTTGTTTTCTTGTATCTTTCAATTGCTTTTCTGCTTAAGGAAGACTACTGAGATATTTACTTGAATAAGGGGATAGATTATATGGAATCTCCAGGGAACCCTATTGATATGGTTGAGTGTCTTCTTTCACTGTTCTTCAGAAACATGAGGAACAATGTTCAAACCTGTGTTCTAGGAATGACAAGTAACTATAAAGAATGGAATTGAGAGAAGAGAATCAATAATACATGCATGCATATATATGTACATATGTAATTTCAAGAAGATGAGAGGAAAGCCCTTATATCCTTATGTGGATTTATGGATTTCTGAAAGGTCATACTCAAGAGTCACACAAGATGAGTAATTATGCTTGAATTTGTCATCTGCATCACTGTAGATCATCAACGAGAATGCAAATTGACATTAGAGTATTCACTATGATATCTATGTAGCTATTGACCACACTTTCCTACTGGTGACTTACTCTTCCCATGGATTCTATGACAACTGTTCTCTTCTGATTGTGTTATTATTAGTTGGATCATTTCTCAGATTCCCCTTAATGATTTGCCAACTGTCTTCTCTATTTAAGCACCAGTATATCCCCAAAATTTATCATCTATCTATTCTTCCATCTTTACATTCTTTCATTTGATGACTTCAAAAGCATCCAGTGTTCAATAGTCATTTCTCTTATCATTCACTCTTTTACAAAGAATGGGGGAAGTTATAGAAGTAAAACATTGCATTTTCATTTAAAAATGTATAATTTGGTATTACTCCTTTCTTTTAAAAATGATTGTTTTATAGGATGGCTTTCAATGACATGGAAGAATACCAGGGAAAGAATACCAAATTTAGCACTACATTAAAAAAAAAAAGCTTATGGGGCAAATTTATTTAATTATGTAAGCATAATCATAAAATTTTTTCTCTTGAACTTCACTCCTACATTGCCAACATAAGAACTCTTTACATAAGTATTTTAGCAGCATCTAAAAGTTATATGCAGGGCAACTAGGTGGCGCAGTGGATAGAGCACCAGCCCTGAAGTCAGGAGGACCTGAGTTCAAATGTGACCTCACAGTTAAATGTATGTATATTTCACAGAACCAGTCATTCCCTTCCAAATACTATACTCTTCTAAACTTCCCTGTTCTTATCACAGATAGTACCATCTAGTCTTTATTAGAAACCATCAACCTTAATGTTGAGCTTATTTTTCCTCTTTCTTCACTTTCAACCTTCATCTCTAATCAGTTGCCAGATTTTACAAATTTTGTTTTCATAACACTGTTTTTCCCTTCTTGTCATAGTTACTATCATATTTTAGTTTCTTGATATTTGTCTACTGATCATATAAATAACTTATTCATTGCTTTTATTCCCTTTCTTTTCTCATCCATATCTCCCACAAAGCTGCAAATATCTTTCTAAACCACAGGCCAAATAATGTCAGTCTTCTGTCTTCAAACTATTTAGCAGCTCACTTCTACATCTAGGAGCAAATACAAATCTTTACCTTGTTGTATAATATAATACAATGTGATTCCAATCTACCTTTTCCAGCCTTATTTCATTTACTCCTCTTTGCACAGAAGTCTAGCCAAAGAGATCTCCCAGGTGCTTCCTTAATTCTATATTTCTACAAATGATCCTTCTTGTTGGTTGTGCATTCCTTCTTCAGCTCTGTCTCTTAGAAACTTCTTCTGTCTTCAAGATTTAACTAAATTATCAGCTTCTCTATAAAGCCTTCCTTTATTCTTCCAATAGAAAATGCTATCTCTTCAAATTATTTTCTATGCCCATCAACAGAATGTAGACTTGCATAGAATGGAAAATATATATTTTGTTTTCTTTTAAAAAGAAATTAGTGTCTTTGGTATCCTCAGTTCCAATATGTGTCCTATATACAATGTGTTTTAACAA
Organism: Sminthopsis crassicaudata; assembly: GCF_048593235.1. Classification (NCBI taxonomy): domain Eukaryota; kingdom Metazoa; phylum Chordata; class Mammalia; order Dasyuromorphia; family Dasyuridae; genus Sminthopsis; species Sminthopsis crassicaudata. Next base: position 406,334,701 of record NC_133620.1, read on the forward strand.
ATACATGCTCAATTTTAATGCTAATTCAGAGGTTGGAATTGAAGAGAAGATTACTAAATTATATTGACTTGCCAGCAGCAGCCACATTTTCTATTAATTCTGCATCAATTGAACAAAGAATAGTGATAAGAGTGTCGCTATAGAACAGAAATCTCTGTTCAATGTTCAGCCTGTATTATAAAGAAGCAGTTACAGTGTACAAAGTATTGTGTGTTGAGTTAAAAGACAAGTTCAAATTTCATTTAGCCACTTGCTACACATTTGACTCCAATCTTCTTTTCCCATCCATATTTCACCTCTCCTTTGCATATTCAATATTTCAGTCAGAATATTGGAGAAGCCACCTCTCCTCTTTTCTTCAGTTTCCTCATCTGTAGAATGGGTGAATAGATTGGACTAAATGACAAGCAAAGTTATTCTTCTAAATCTATGATGTTCTTGACTTCTAAATCAAATTCAACATTCTTTAAAGAAGGTAACATACATTGGACGCAAAAAACCCTGTTTTAATCTCTGAGCAGTTATTGTTTCTGAAAGAAGATAACTAAGTTGCACTGCCCTGAATGTCATAATCACACATTTCATTAATTCACCTTCAAGAAATGTGAATGACACTAAACTAAGAAAGGCAACTAATGCATTACAAGACATAGATGGAATCCATAATATTCTCAGCAGGCTAAAATGTTGTATACAATCTTATATGAAGAGTATTTTTGGTGACTTTGTTATCTAGGGAATTCCCAGTTAGGAAATTCATTCTACCAATGTACATTAATAACTATTCTAGCCCTTAGCTTCTAAAATTCATTTAGGCAAATACAGGATAGAGGCTATGTGACTGGGTAGCAATTTGTTTTTCTGCAAAAAATCTAGAGATTTTAGTCAACGCAATATAAGTTAACAGTATGATAGTATCAGCTAGTCAAACAAGCAAGCATTTATTAAACACCTATTAAATGCCAGGTTAAAATATGACAGTCCTTGGGATAAAAGGACAAACATTTTAAAATGTCCTTCTCTTCAGTACATTGTCACAGAGGAAACAGCATGTACATATGCACATACATGTTATATATATATACATACATATATACATATATATATATACGTATAGACTACTCAAAGGAAATACAAGGTAATCTTGGAAAGATAGACATTAGAATGTCTTGGAGATGAGGAAGGGTCTCATGAAGAACAAAATTTTTGAATTGAGTTTTGAGGGAAAGTTAGGGATTTCAAGAAGTAAAGGTTAGTAGATAACATTTGATATATATTGGAATAGGAAAGACATGAAGTCAAGAAATGGAATGTCATGTGTGAGAAAACAAATACAACAAAGATAGCAATTTGTAAGGCTATAAAGATAAGCAAACAGAGCTTGCCTGCTGTTGGATCTGCCTGCCATAAGTTTCTTCCCTTTCTAATTCATCCTTCTGTCAGTAACCAAAGGGATTTTTCTAAATCTTATGTCACTCCCTTACTTAATAGGCTCCAGTGACTTCCTATTTCCTTCAAGATTAAATATAATGTATTCTGCTTGACTTTGAAAGTCCTTCCTAACCTAGCTGCTTCCTACCTTTCCAAGCTTCTTATGGCTTAATCCCTCCACTTTCTTTGCAATCCAGTGTCACTAGTCTTCTTATTTACTGCACAAGACATTCTTATCTGCCATTTCTGGGAATTTTCCTTAACTGTTCCACATACCTAGATACTCCCCCCTTGTATCTCCATCTCTTAGCATCCTTCAAGCTTTAGCTAAAATCACACCTTCTATGGCCTAGCTGTACCAGATCTAAAATTATATTATAAAGCGGCAGTCATTAAAAACATTTGGTACTGGCTAAGAAATTGGACAGTTGATCAGTGGAATAAGTTAGATTCACAGAACAAAATAGTCAATGATTATAGCAATCTAATGTATCACAAATAAGATACTCACTATTTGGGGGCAGCTGGATGGCGCAGTGACTAGAGCACCAATCCTGAAATAAGGGGGACCTGAGTTCAACTCTGGTCTCAGACACTTAACACTTCCTAGTTCTCTGACCCTGGACAAGTCACTTAACCTCAATTGCCTCAGGGGAAAAAATAATTCTCTATTTGACAAAAATTGCTGGGAAAATTGGAAACTAGTATGGCAGAAACTAGGCATTGATTCACACCTAACACCATACCAGGATAAAATCAAAATGGGTTCATGATCTAGACATAAAGAATGAGATTAAAAACAAATTAGAAGAACATAGGATAGTTTACCTCTCAGATCTGTGGAAGAGGAAGGAATTTATGACCAAAGAACTAGAGATCATTATTTATCATAAAATAGATAATTTTGATTATATAAAATTGAAAAGTTTTTGTACAAACAAAGCTAATGCAGACAAGATTAGAAGGGAAACAATAAACTGGGGAAACATTTTTACAGTCAAAGGTTCTGATAAAGGCCTCATCTCCAAAATATATAGAGAATTGACTCTAATTTATAAGAAATCAAGTCATTCTCCAATTGATGAATGGTCAAAGGATATGAACAGACAATTTTCAGTTGGAGAAATTGAAACTATTTGTAGTCATATGAAAAGGTGCTACAAATCATTATTAATCAGAGAAATGCAAATTAAGTCATCTCTAAAATACTAAAATAGATACATTTCCTTATCTATAAAATTTGAGAATTAGCTTTAAAATCTTCTAGAGACCCTTCCAGCTTCATTTCTGTGATCTTTGAGTTTTTAAAAATTCTTTATTGAGGTCCAAATTAAGCATGCCCAAACTATCCCCCAACCTACTTATTTCAATACTTTAGATACACATGATTTTAGTGGTATAATTCCTTCCACCAGTTCCTTCCACCAACATAGACCATAGCAGTTCTATAGTTTCATAGATGGTCTTTGAAAAGGGCTATGACCAAAATATGAATTACCTTGCAATCACCCTAGTAAAGAGCCAAATACAGGAAGTTTCATCTTTCAATAATGGGCATATAAATAATCGGTCATAAAATCCAGTCTTGAAACTTTTCTAGCTTGGTAGTCACAGGCAAATTTTGTACTTCATAAGCAGATCCTTCAAGAACTTTACGTTACTTCCATGTCACGATGAATTATTGAAAGAGGACTATGATAGAATGCTAATGTTTTCAAAATAAAGAAATGAAGTTTGTGTGGCAAGATTTTTTTTTTAGTGAACCCATGTTCATTCATTAAGATTACTATTATTTCCCTTTCTAAATACTCATGAAGTAGTCCTTAAATAATTTGTTCTAGAAGATTACCAGGAATTGTTATTTTTTAAAGTATCTACCATTTTATTTTGGAAAAAAAAAGAATACTTTCTCATTTCCAGAGCATCATTCATCCTCATGTTAACTTATGTTTCAAAAACTACCGAGGTCCATGAATGCATCTATATATTCATTTTGAACAGCTAGGTGATATAGCTGATAGACTGTGGGGCCTGAAATCAGGAAGATTCATCTCTCTAAGTGCAAAGTGACCTCAGACACTTACTGAATGCATGACCCTGGCTAAGTCACTTGATCCCGTTTACCTCCATTTTCTCATCTGTAAAATCATCTGGAGAATAAAATGGCAAATAAAATGCTAAGAAATGAGATTGCAAAGAGTCAGACACAAATGAACAATAACAACAGTAAACAATAGCAACCAATAAACAACAACAGCAATAACTTCATTTGGTATTTGAGGGTGAAGTTTGTGCGGAGTAAGGTGCCATGAATTGAGGAAGGGCTGTTTGATGTACTTGTTTTCATAATGATGAATGAAAAGTATTTATTAAATGTTTTCTAAGCAAAATAAATACAAATAGAAAAGTAATGTAGATGATTTTTTTTCTCTCAAGGAGCCCACACTCTAACTGAGGTAGAAAACATATTAGAAAATTAAGCTGCAAGATCCCAGCAGTCCTAAAAGTGTAGCATCAGGGTAGATGGCAAGACCCAGGCAGCCAGAAGTTATATCAGTGCTGAGAATATTGAATCAACAAGAAAAGACTAAATCCATTTTGTAAGGCAGTGAAATAAGTAATACATATTAGAAAGAATTCTATCACAAAGAATCAAATTTAAAAGTGTCATCTAAAAACTTAAGATTCAATTATCTGGAAAATCCATCCATGGAAGAGGCAACTTAATAGAAATTATTCTATTATGAATATTCAGGAAAACTAAAGCATTTTAAAATTTCTTTTTTCTCTGTAGGACCTAGCATAGTGAAATCCATTGAGTAGAAACTCCCTCCTGGATACTTGGTTAATTGGCTGTCCTCATCCTTCTCTGACCATGAAGAGGAAAGAATCCCCTGTTTTTATTTTCTGGGAGAGAGGCAGTTGGCACACTCCTCAGCTGAGTGCTGCAGAAGGTGGTTGTAATTTCTGGGAGAGAGTTCTGCGGACTCACTGCAGATAGTACCATTGAACCTTAATGGAAATTCTGCCTGAGGATGTACAGGGAAAAGGGCTGTAGGAGGGGCCAACTTGTAAGAACAAAAAGAAGTAAGAGCTCTTATTTGGATTTTTTCCCCATTGACTACTAACTGATGACACGTAACCAAATTCATACTCCCTTGATTCATCTCTGATTATTTCATCATTTTGGGAAACAGGATCAGGTTTTTAGTCTTATAACGCTATAAAAATGCATTTCTTTTTTCCTTAAAATCTGGTAACCTCTAGTATCCCCCCTCCTCGTTCCACCTTAATTTCTCACCCTTGCTCAAAAAAGCATAAATATAGCCATATTTAATCCATTCTTCCAATCTACTCCTCTATTATAACATAATGTCCACACCATCCTTTCTGATATTTTAAACACCAGCTCCTCTTGAAGAACACGTGGGCACAATACTGTACTGAGCCTAAATGATACTCTTGGGACACTTTCCCCAGTGACCTCCAAATTTCTGGATACACAGCTAAACAAAGGCAAAGGGTTGTTGCTGGTTTTGCTCCATAGACATACTGCCATGATTTCCATTCCAGTGCTCGTGCTGATGGTAGTACAGTCTGTCAGGTAGCTTGCACATAGCTCAGACATGCACACAAGCAAGCACATACACAGGACAACTAACAATGATGCATGTTGGAGCTGTAGCAGAGGTGCTGGACATGCTCAGCAGTGCCAAAACAGCAGAGGAAGGAAGAGAGGAGACTGGGGCAGAATACTGAATGTGTCTATTCATCATTCCTATCAGCCTGGTTGGAAACAAGAGCTATCTGCATTTTCCCCTTTTGCAGTACTATGATCAGTCTGGGGGGAAAGGAATGCAGAAGGAAAAACGAGCAATTGAAATTCATTTTTTTCTTGTATAGTCTATCAATGAATTCTGAGAAAAATTCCACATCAATCTAATCTTTTTTTCTCTTTGATTCTGCATATTGCAAACCATATTAAGGAATATTTTGTGTTTGTAAAGTATGCCGTCATACCTTTTGTCTCCAATCTCAGTGTATAAATTACATGTACAAGATTCAATGCATACCCTCCCAAATCCATTATTGCCCATCCCATATAAAGAGCTTTGTACCCAGCCTTCTATATGAAATATCAAAGATATTTCTTTGGGATCATAAACTTGAATTCCATCCAAAACTTGAAACTCCAGTACTACATATTAGACTCCCTATAATTTTCCTTTCTGCTTTATCACCTCTGCCTGTATCCTTGATACAGGATTGGGAGAGGACTCCAAGCACAGAAGCCTAGCATGGTGGAGAAAGTACTGCACCTAGAACTAGAATGAACTAGATTCAAATCCTGCAATATATATTTACAAATTGTGTGACCCTGGGAAAGATACTTTAACCATTCTGGGCTTCTGTTTTCTCATCTGTAGAATGGAGACAAAAATAATCCTCATTTTGGAGAATTTGAGGGATGATCAAATGAAAAAATGTATATCAAGCACATTGAAAATCTGAAAATGAAAGTAATTATTATGCATATCTTTGAATAGATCTCCTCCAAACTGGGGACCTTTAAGTATGGAAAATTTCCTAGTTTATACAACTTGGACAGAATTGTGAAGTTGATAACGTCTCTAATGTCTCAAATATATCTAATAAGTAATCTCACTTTCTCTTCTTCCTCTCCATTCTATATCCTTCCTCCCATTCAAAATCTCAATTTCTTATAGTTTAGAAAATATTAGGTATTTGACCCCATAAATAGTGCTGAGTCATAGTCCTATTTCTCTCCCATCTCCATCCCCTACCCACTGCTCTTACTTCTGCCCTCTTACTGGGACATATCCGCACACAATATGAAATTATGTGCATCTGTGTATACCCTAACCTGTGGGAATTAATGGAGAAGCTGGTTGCTCAGGGTTATAAGAGTAAACATATGAACCAGGTTAAAAAGTTGCATCAGAATAACCAGACCTTGAGTCTATTTTAACTAATGATATACTCCTTTGGCTGTATTTATTTCAATCTGTGAACCTCATTTAATGTACTTCCACTACCTATACTGGCTCAAATTCTAGATTTCCATAAAATAAGCTAGAAAATAAGGAGAATAAAGAAAAAGCTATGTCTTTGAAATGCAAGGGAAAGAAAAGTTAGAGGAGAAGGTGCATAGGATCAAAAGATTAAAGTTATAGAAATTCAAGGAAGATGGAAAATAAATAATATTTGGTAGTTAAGACAGACCTTCTTAACTTGGGATCCACACGTATCCAAAATGGTCCATGACAATGTTTCAGAAGGCATTCACACTTGGATTGGGGTGGGGGAAAGCACATTTTGATTTCAATATAATAGAGTTCCAGTCTAATCATATATGTGTGTGTGTATATATATATATATATATATATATATATATATATATATATATATGTGTGTGTGTGTGTGTGTGTGTGTGTGTGTGTATGAATAAAATTATATAATATACATATATATATGTGTATATATAATTTTATTCATTAAAATTTTTCTGGGGAGTCCCTAGATTTCACTAGACTTCCAAAGGATTAAATGGAACATACACATATCACACACAATTAAAGAATCTTGAGTTAAGAGATCATTGATAAATTTTAAGAAAGATTTCAGGAGAATGGCAGAAGTCCAAAAATAAAGGGTTGAAAAGTGAGTGAATGAAGAGGATATGAGGCTTTTAGAGATGATTTTTGCTAGGAGTTTGACAGTAAAAAAAAAAGTAAAAATTATAGTATTTTAAAGGATTTCTGAAAAAAAAATGAGTATGATGAAAACCTAAGAATGTTCATAGAAAACAAGGAAAAGTCAGTAGGTAGGGAAAGATTGAAAATGAGAGGAAAGGTGAGAAAATGATTGATGGTACAAACTGCTGGAATAGACAGAAAGATGGTATCAAGGGCTAAATAGAAGTATAGTCTTTTACAAAAAGGAAGACTTTATCTTCAGAAACTGAAGTATTTGAGAAGCGTGCCAGCAAAAATGAAAAGGGGTTGAGGTCAGGTGTAAGGGAGATGAAGAAATTCAAGATAGATGGCTGTGATTTTTCCATTAAATTAGGAGGTTAAATCATCGATTAAGAGAAACAGGATGTGGAAGTAGAAATGGGCACCTGAAGAATGAGGAGAAGATTTCAAACAGTTATTGAAAGGACAGTGATAGTCAAACAAGAAAGAATAAAAGGATTTTTGTGCAATGCTGAGGATGAGGATCCAGTTAAAATTAGATAATATTTTACAATGGATTCTGTGGGTAGAGTTTGTCTGACTTCCTCCAGATGTATGGAGTGGGAACTATGAAGGAATACAAAGAGTAGAAACCAGTAATGAATATTGGCAAAGCGTGAACTCTAAAATAAAACGAGGGCAAAGAATTTAAAGATATAGGACAGTGCAGAGTTGAACTATTCAACTAGAGGATCATGACTAAAGGAAAAAAATGAGATCAAAACAATCTTCAAGGATTGGATGAACAAGGAACTGTGAAAAAATTTAGGACTTCAGTGAAGATGATGATTAGGTTTCAAATCTATATACTGAGATGTATGTACTTATTTATTTGTACATAAAGAATTGAATCTTGTGAGCAGAATGCTATTAGAAAAAGCTGAAAAGTCTTCCATGGGCTCAAGCAAAGCGAAATGTATTGTGTCCATAGTAATTGCAAAATTGTTGGATGATCAGCTGTGAATGACTTTGCTATTCTCAAGAATAAATGATCAATACTACTTTGAAGGACTTATGATGAAAAATGCTATCCATCCCCAGAGAAAGAACTGATTACATCTGGATAGAGACTGAAGCATACTTTTAAAACTTGTTTTTTCTTAGAAAAAATTTTTGAGGGGGGAATCAATGTTTTCTTTTGCAACATGACTTTTATGGAAATGTTTTGGACAATTTCACATGGACCTTCTCAGTGCGGGGTATGGAGAGGAAAGGGGAAAATATGAAACTCAAAATTTTTAAAATAAATGTAAAAATTGTTCTATATGAAATTGGGGAAAATGAAAATATTGAAACATAAAGAATATTTTAAAAGAATTAAATCCTGGAGGAATGTTTGATACTGCAAACCATAGAGCATTCAAAAATCTTTTACTGTTGCCAAATTTTTCACAACCCCCACATTCAATTAAGTGACCCATAGGTTCAAAGTTTTTATATAGATGATGATAATGATGGTGATGAAGAATATGTTCCTGTCATTGTATTATAATTAATAAGAAGAAGAACATTGCAAGCTATTTCACATGATTATTTGATACATGGGATGAATCTGAAAGAAAAAAAAAGGTTGCTGGGGAATGAGAGTAGAGAGAAAGGATGAAAAAAGCAATAGGGAGCTGGGAGTATTTTGATTCCTCTTTCTGGCCAGCTATTTTGGGGTTTTAAGCATGGATCTAAATATCCATTCCAGATTTATTGTTTATATGATGAGCCGGTCCCTCATTCCCTTTCAAAGAGAGTTTACTACTAAAATAGGGCATGGAGCAATATTGTTCCTGAAAGAAAAATTCTCCTCCCTGGTGGGAAGCAGGTAACCAGCCACATTGGTTCCCTCTGATGGTTAGATAAGAGCATTTGAAGTGCTGTGAACAAGAATGAGTCACTGAATCATTTACAATTCACAGTTCATAGCTTTATTACCAGACCTTCAAAAATATTTTCCTGTTTGCTCCTAAAGGGCTAAAATTATGTAGAGAAAAATGACTTTCTTACATATCCCTTAGTATTGAAAGAAAGGAGAAAATATTTAAGGTAAGAAAATGGGAGAAAGTTTGGAATTTAGCAGTCAACCACATAGGACAATTTATGCACAACATGAGTTAGTATGTGTTTTCTGGAAATTTACAAATCTGTACAGTTGCATATATCAACGAACAAATACAAGTCAGCATTGTGTACAATTATATATATATATATATATATATATATATATATATATATATATATATATATATATATATATATATATCACTGATATCTTTTGAAATTGGTAGGGTAAGACACCATAGAATAGAGTGTAGGGTCTGAAGGCAGTAAGTTGTTGTCCAGTTGTTTTTTAATTGTCTCTCATTCTTCGTGAATGGGAGTTTTCTTGTCAAAGATGCTGGAGGGGCTTGCCATTTTCTTCTCCTTTGAAAACAGGAAGACCTGGCTTCAAATCCTGCCTCGAGCTCTTCTGAGTTGAGCCTTTGGGACTCACTTTTCTCATAAGTGGTGATATGAGAATCAAATATTTAAAATATTAAAACTTTGTACTGTAAATTGTTATAAATTTACAATACAAAGTTTTAATTTTTTAAATTACCAACAATAGTTATTACATTTATATGTGATTTTGTATATATAAAACTATATACATTGCTTATTTAAATGGTTTTAAAACTGTGCTCATCTATCTTTTCCTTGCTTAAGACACCACTCTGACTCCCTACATTGAAGAAAAAGCAATGAAAAATTAATGAACTGATTATCTATTTAACCTCTTCATAAAGCTAATTGTTAATTTCTTTAAATAATGGCTTCTGTCTTGAACACAACTATTAACAGGTGAAAGTGGATTTGTTGAGCCTCTCTCAGGAAAATACAAGACTTGGAAAACACTTTTTTTTTTTTTTACTAAGGGCCTTTAGCAATTAGATTTAGCCATTACAATACAGATTATTAATTTCCTAATTAATTGTTCTTTCTTCAGAGAGACATTATGAGGTGAATGGGCTTTACGCATAACCCACCTTTGCCTAATAAACAGAACTGTTACTGAATGAATAAAAAGTGCTAGTAGAATCAATAAATTAAGAAGCAACCCTTTATAACAGTAGTTTTATTTTAGTGAAAATCAACTGGGTGATTTTGTGGTTCCCCAAGAATCTGTCAAAAGTCTCACAAGAATCTCTCTATCTGAAGCATTGTGGACATGTGGGAAGGCTGTCAAAAAGTATAACTGTGCAAGTGACATCAAAATCTTCAGCTAAAACCTCAGTCCTTAGTGTGGTGATGGAGTTGAGAGGAAGATAAGTTGCCGTCTAGGAATAATGTAAAGAACTGGCAGGTTCTACAAAAACAAAGCATTTTTAAAATGCTTTCTATAGTTATCAAAAGGAAAACTTGAATTTTCAATCTGTTGCTCTCATATGATCTCCTGAAAAGAAAGACCTTTTTTTTTAGCTATCTCCTAAGAGGAAAGGCACCGCCAAGTTCTAAGAGCCTGATGCAATGTTTGCCGCAGGCCTGCCATTCATATTAGAACTCACCCCCAAGGCCTTACACATGTGGGGTTTGTAGCCTCAAGAAAAGTCGTATCAAAGAATAGAGGGGATGCTCAAACTCTCTTTTTCAGTTTTTCTTACTCAGGTTTCTGTGAGTTCTTGCTTGAAGCTGGAAGAATGGAAATCTATTTTCCTATGTGTTTTCTTTGCTAAATAATACAAAATTAACAGAAAAATATATTAGGATATTACTTAGAATTAGAAAGTTGATAGATTTCATTGAAGCTAGTTGATTTGGTGTAACAGAAAGCTCAGAGACCTGAGTTCCAATTGCAGTTGAGAACTATGTTAATCCAAAAAAAGGAAAAATCCTTTTGGAGTACATCTTTAAGATCTATTAAGATTGCTTGTAGAAGACTAACTTTCTTTTGAGTTTTCTTATTATTTTTCTGTCTAGTCCCACCACTTTGCTCTTTTAACTTCTAAGCCAGAAATATCCTCTTTGTACCCAATAGCATACTTTGCTTTTCACCCCTTCTACTCTCTCATACTCGTTCCCCCAAAACATCTCTTATTAGGTCTGAGGTCACTAAATGCCAGATTCTAACAGGCCTTCATTCAATATATTTTAATACACACACAAAAGTTTATCCAATTCTATTATGAAAATCTTCCAAATTGTCTAGATCAGATTAAAGGAAGTAATTCAAATAAGGTGGATCTTGGAATAAAATACTTAAACACTCTAGGAATCAGTTCTCTTATCAATAAAGAGGGTTGTATTGAATGATCTCTAGGGTCCATTAAAGCTCTAAATATAAAAAGCACAATTTATGTGTCTGTATATATATATATATATATGTACATATATATATATATACTTATATATATCAAATTGATTTCATATAGACTATCAATATTCTATTCTTCCTATACTCTGACCTATTTTATAAAAGATATTTGTTTAAATCTAAATTCTATGAATTATTCCATTCCTGATGTTCCTCATTTTATAATTTAAGATTATTATTATTGTTATAACTGTTACCTCATTCTCATCTTTTAAAAACAGAATTCAGATAGAAATAATACAAAAATTACTTACTATCCTATTATTCTTCAATATTTAATGTCCTGTAGACTACTGTGCATATGGGTAAAATGGGAATTCAGTTATATATTCATCTTTTATGGATCTCCTAAAAAACATCTTCAGAAGCATTCAAAGAGCAAAAAGAACAAAAGAGATGGCATATCCCTCCCTCATCCTACTCCCACATTGTTTATTCAACTATTATGTCTTTGCATTTTGAAAGCTTTTCATTCCATATATTTTGGAGATAAGTATTATTAGCTATGGCAACACCAATAAAAACATTCTTAAATGCTTATACATTAATGTTATGTCTGGGTCCTTGTAGGCAACAGTTCAATCTGTGATGGTGTTCTGCTTTTAGTACAGTTCATTTGCTGAATTCTAAAGGATATTTGACAGTCTATTTTTGTAGTTTTTCAGTTTATGGTAAATAGTGTACTTCTGACCATCCAATTGTATCTTTCTTTGTAGCTAATAGATGTTAATTTATTTAACCTGAGGCAATATGGGACTCAATTTTCACCATTTCATTGCAGAATCTGCACCAATTATTAAGTTTACTTAGTCATCATAAGCATAAATTTTATATAATTTCTTGTGGCAATTAATACTGAATTGCTACCATAAACCTCTCCCTAACTAAAAATAGATTGCATGATTCATTCATTTTATTGGCACTTCTTTGTCAACATATTGTTTGTTCAGTTTATATGAGTATAATCCATGAGTGCTTTTTGACACCATTCCTGGACCATAGCTGTTTTACAGATTCCACCTAGAAATAAATCATTTTCAATTATGTTCAAAATATCCATTATCTAATAGTGATATTCGTGATTTTTGACTACTGCTATGTGAAGAGAGGTTTTTATGTTATAAATGCATCTCTATAAGATGTTAACTTGCATATTATGGGTTCTAAGAAGATTTGCCAACATTTTTTCCTTTTAAAAGAATTTATCTTTTTTTTTCCATTTCTTCTATGAGGTGATGAACTTTTTGTGTTATTAACATATCTGTTTTTGATTAAACATTTTATACCTTTTTGTCCTTAATTTTCTCTAAAAAAAGTATTCATTAAGAGTAGAAGTAAATAGGTATTAATTGTTCCAAATTCCACTAAACTTTGGGTTTTGGACACTAGGCAATTTCAATATATACAGACTCATCCTTTTCTTTGATAGCTTTACGATTAAAGTGCCTTTCCTTGAGAAGACCAAGAAATTTGTAAGAACTGCTTATATCTACTGATTTAATTTGACCTATGAATTCAAACTCAGACCTTTCAGTGTCTTTTTTTCCCTTGATACACATTAAAAATTTAAACTTAAAGATCCCACAAACATTTTTATAAAAATGCTGAAAGATTCCATGAAATTAATTAATTAAAAAACTTGAATTAGTCAATTCTTTAGTTCTGAACTTGACAAAACCAGTAAACCTAAATATTTTTATATACAAAGTATAGAAAAAAGAAAAGTATATGTGAAATTATAAATTTCTTTGTAACACCTTTTTAAAAAACAGACTTTTCAATAGAGCCACATAACTTGGTGCTAACTTGGTGATGATCAACTCTAAGGGACTTGGCTGTTTTCAATAATAAGGTGATTCAGGCTAATTCTAATAGATTTGATGATGGAGAGAGTCATCTGAACCCAGGGAGAGGACTGGGAACTGAGTGTGGATCACAACACAGTATTTTCACTTTTTTGTTGTTTGCTTCTATTTTGTTTCTTTCTCATTTTTTTCTTTTTGATATGATTTTTTTTTTGAGTGGCATGAATAATTGAGGAAATATGTGTAGAAGAATTGCACACATTTAATATATATTGGATTACTTGCCATCTAGGGGAAGGAAGAGAGAAAAAATTGGAACACAAGGTTTTGCAAGGGTGAATACTGAAAACTATCTTGGCATATGTTTTGAAAATAAAAAGTTTTAGTAAAAATAATTTATTAAGTACTATGTAAAAAAAAAAATAAAATCATTGCATCCTATTTAGAAGTGTCATAGAATGAAAAATAGAACATTGGATTTGGATTAAGGAATATCTTGATTAAGTACTTCAAACACTTACCAGCAGTGTCACTGTCATAAGTTGTTTAACATTTCTATGACTTAGTTTCCTCATGTGTAAAATGAAGGGATTAGAGTTAATGGTCTATAAGATTCCTTTAGATGCTAAAAAGATTATGCTATGAATTTCTATGGAAAATTATGTATGAATTAAACTGTCTCTCTGGAAAATGTTAAATTTTATATTACTTCTTCTTGAAATTATGTTAGTGATAAGTTTTAAGTAGCAAATAGATTTTCGTATAGGCCATCAATATTCTATTATTTCTATGTTTTGACCTACTTTGCTGAAGATGATTAATCCATAAGTCTACAAATAGTCAAAGGCTTTCAGAAAATCAATAAAAATAGAATCAATATTATGGTTCTTTTGGTGACTTGTTTAATTATCACGAACTAATAATGGGTTATTCTGCAATACTGTAGTTTTTTGCATATCCCTTTTTCTTCATCAATACATATGTTGTTTTCTTTTCATATTTGTACAATTTTGAGTTTTAAAAGCTGTGAATGTTTTTTATAAAGTAGATAAACATTTAATTTCCCTGTCATTGAAAGAGTCACTGGAGTTCTGGTCTTTTAGGAATATATATGTGATGCTTTCCATTAAGAAAGATGGAATCAAGTTCATACCAGAAGAAACTGATAATGTGACTACTCATAATTTATGCTTCATTATGAAGCATATAAACCAATCATTTGGGGTTTTACTCATGTCAATCTTTTTAGTTTTAATTTTTTTCCCAGAAGTTAGAGATTTAGTCACTTCCTTTGATATTACTGTTTAGTCATTATTATATTAACAGAATATGAACTTTCTATTTCTCATTTGATAACAACTTAGATTTTCATAGCAATGGAATTCTTCAGACCACATAAATGATCAGAAAATTTCTATATCCTTTATCTTTGGGGGGTTTCTTTCTGATTTATTTTCTTTCCTTTTCAACCCTTTGTAGCATAATTTATTTATTAACATTGAATTATTACAATGGCTTAACCTTTTTTTTTTACTTTTAGTTGCTGATAAACAATTAAGTTATATCTAGTGCAAATTATTTATAGCAGTTCTTTTTGTGGTGACAAAATTGAGGTAATTCTCATTGATTGGAGAATGGCTGAAGAAAGTTGTGGTATACGAATGTAATGGGAAACTATTATGATAAGCAGGTGATTTCCAAAGAATGACACATACATGAACTGACACAAAGAGATATAAGTAGAACCAGAAAATGTCATACATAAATAAGAGCAATATTGTACAGTGAAGAATTGTGAATTATTTAGCTATTCTCAGCAATGCTATGATCCAAGACAATCCCAAAAATCATGAAGCATTCTATCTCCCTCTAAAGAAAGAAGTTACATTGTTTGAATTCAGACTGAAGCACACTATTTTTCTTTTTTCTTTCTTTTCTTCCTTCCTTCTTTTTTCCTCCTTCCCTCCCTCTCTCCATTCCTTTCTTTTTTCCTTCCTTTTTCTTTCTTTTTATCTTCCTTCCTCTTTATTTTTACCTCCTTCCCTCCCTCCCTCCCTCCCTTCCTTTCTTCCTTCCTTCCTTTCTTTCTTCCTTCCTTCATTCCTCCTTCCTTCCTTCCTTCCTTCCTTTCTCTGTCCCTTCCTTTCCTTTCCCCTCCCTTCCCTTTCATTTTCTTCCTTCCTATTTCCCATATAGTTTTTTAAATTTTCTTTAGGTGATACTGTTTTCAATATTCTTTTGCATTTTTCAAATACGTAATAATGTAATTTTCCAATGTCTTTCTACATATTTTTCAACAGTTTTCTTAAGCCAGAACTATTCTCAAGCTACTACTATCCTATGGAATATACTCTCTTTTTCCTCCTATAGACCTTACTATAGCAATAATTTCAGGATATACTATTGGATGTACTGAAATGCCATTACATTGTCAAATATTGTGGGAGAATATATTCTTTCAGGAAGGTTCCATAACTTAAATTTTATTCTGTTTGGCTATATTTGATCTATTATTTGGATTCGTGCTATCAAACTTTAAAAAGTGGCTTTTTTGTGAATTTCATTTTGTGTCCCCACATCCTTTTCAAAATCATGGTTAAGTTATCAGCACAATTTTTTGCCATCTATTTCATTATTGGGTAACACCTTTGGAGTTCATGTTCAATAAAGACATTCAATGTCTTTGCATTCATTAGCTTTTTTATTTTTAGACTTAAGTTCCTCAGTTTCTGTTGTGTTCTGTTATGTAAATCTTCTCTTCACTTTTAGGTACAATTTGATTTGCCCACATTAGTGGGTAACACCATCTACATTGAACTACTCAAAGGAGTTAGGATATTAGTATTTCTGATTCGATGTATCTAACTTTCTTACAGTTACAGAACTCAAAAAAGTATCATTTGCTCTTTGTGCAAAGTTGATCATCGTGATATTTCGGAGTAGAGTCAGTCTGTATAAGTTCATTATACCTATTTACTTCTTACATTTAGAGAAGTTGCCATGCTAATTTCTTTGTCAGACTCCACATTTCAAGGTTTTTTTCCAGGATTTCATAGCTATATTACAGTCTCAGACCATACAAACTCCACCATCACACAATATAAAACCCAATCATCTTTTTTATTTTGCCATTGTGAAAAAAAAAAGTGATAACTTGTAGGAATTTGTGAAATTGGAAGACAATAGCTTTTCACATTATTATAGCTATAGCCCTGGCTTTCTGACTTCCTCTGATATCCCAATGCCATTTTATCACTGAGTTAGGGTGTTTACCCCAAGCATATGAAGATTTCCCTTGGTGAAATGGACAGATGAGAAAAATTTGTTCCAGTGGCCATAAAGGCATTAAGAACTTGGTGAGACATCAAAGACTCCAAAGTCATCCACTGAATCCCAGATCATCACTAGTTGTCCTGACCCTTGTCTCGCCACTGGATTTTTATGACTATGGAAAAGAGTAAAGCTGATGACTTTGCTCTGCTCTTCCTCATTTAAATCCAATTAAATCCTCTGATGTCACCCTGTAACATCATTGGCCCCCTTTAAAAACAAAGAACAAACAACAATTTTTGAAAGACATTAATTGCTTTGGTGTTTTCTTAACTCAATATCTCCTTCCCAACATAATCTAATATTTTCTTTACTCACAATATCCAGATCTTAGCCACATGATAGGTTCTCAATAAAACTGATTCAATATATCTTTGGTGCATCTGCTTCTGTTTGGAATGGGAAAGGATGATCCCCAGTAGAGCTTAGCTTCATAATACAGGTGTGTGGAAAAGCACAAGGGAGTTTATGTATGTTAGGAGAGGGAGAGATATAATATAATAATAATAATAACCTTGTATTATATAATTACATATTATACATAACATTATATAATAATTATAATATATAAATATAAATATTTATTTGTTATAATTGTTATTATTTAGCTCTGATATAATTCCTACTTTCCTCAGTCCTTCTCACTCCATTGTCCATTCTTGGATCAAAGGAAGTTCATTCATCTTGTATCACCTAATTAACTCTTTAAGGACTTAGAACAGTATTACATGTATTGAAGGATTTCAAATTGATGTGATATCTGATGATAATGGACAGAAAGACGCAAATACAGGACAGCAGAATGACTGCTAGAGGACATTGAAAATCTGCACATGATGACGTCGGAAAGACAAACCCACGAGACCAACAGAATTTAGACAAGCCCTGGAAGGACAGGGCTACTTACTGAGTCTGGCAAGGTTTAGTTTTTGAGTCCACAGCCAGCTTCCTTTCCCTAGGAGTTAATTATACAATGCCTGGTCTCCTGGATGAGGCACATAGAGAGATACAGAACAGTCCCATTTAATCTATTAGATTTCTTTTCTTCCTCCCTCAAGGTACAGAAGCAAATTCCAATTTAGTCATCATGGCCTGAGTCATCAAATAAATAAATCAATTCCTCATCCTTGCTCACTGAGCCAGTTGCATAAACAAACACAATTTCTTTTTTTTTCTGTCAAGTGTGCAAATGGGCTTCTTGGAGCATTGCATTCACAGACTATACTATGGATGCTCAAAATCATTTTAAGATAGGGAAAGGCTGGGGGAGAGGGAAGAAAAAACTGCTGTCACTAAAGCCAGAGAAAGGTGTCTCTGGAGAGGGAATGGTTTTAAAATGCAGTGGGCACGGGAGGTTAGCCCTCAGTTTGGAAGAATATAAACCATTAAACTGACAAATGAGAACAACCTCAGGGCCTAGGAGGGTAGAAGAGATTTGGCTCCAGTGAGGTTCATCTGTTCTTAGCTGAAATGGTCAGAAACTGATTTGAATATTATTTCCCCTTCACGCACCTGTTCCTGGAAGACACAAACAACTTAGACGTGGGAATCCAAGATGATGAAACTCTCAGCATCAGTTACTCTGCAGGTAATTATCTGTGTTATTGTGTTCTATAGTATATATTTTTTCCAATTGGGGATATTGGCTAAAGACATAGAAGTTTGTTATCCCAGTACCCCCAGAAACCACTCTTGTTATTTGCAATTGTTTATTGTATGAAAATAAAGGAGAGAGCAGAGAAAGCTACATGGAAATAGTGATGTAGCCTTTAAAATTATTTTATATTTTGAATTTATATTACTTATATTTCCCACTATATTCCTCCCTTCACCTTTAAAAGAGATTTCCTTTCCCTCCCTTCCTGGTCTCTGGCTTTTTGTTTTTTTAAGACAACTCAAATCTTATCTTCTGCAGAAAAATCTTTCCCAGCCTCTTCTCCTTCACTCCTACTTATCCTTTCCCTCTAACATTATTTCTAGTTCATTCCACAAATATCTTATATGTACATAGTTTATTTATAAATTGTCCCCCAATTACAATGTGAGCCCTTTGAGGACAGTGGCTGTTTTTTTTCCCTTTCTTTGTATCTGCAATGCTTGACAAATAGTGCTTGACAAAAGTAAACACTTAACAAATACTTGTTGACTTGACTAATAGGATAGGAATAGAATCTAGTTTTGTTATTTTCTAAGTATAGGGAACATCTGTGTGAAGAAACTCCCTTTACCAAAGTAGGTTGGCACCTTCTTTGCAATTTATAATCTTATAGAGTTGCCTAAATTACTGGGAGATTCAAGTGATTTGTAAAGGGTCACACAACTAGTATGTGTCAGAGGAAGAACAGATTTTAACTCAGATCTTCCCAGTTCCAAGGCTAGCTAGCTATCCACCATGAAATATTGCTCTTTTCTCTTATAATAGAGTATTGGGAGGAGAAGAATTTCCAAAAAACTAAATAGTGTGTCCAAAAATATCTGTAGTATTTCATATCCATGGTGCCCTACATCTTAATGTAGGGACAAAGAAAGTTGTTTTGGGGATCAAGATTAATTATTATGATTTCACAATGTTCAGTTTTGATAGTTGTTGCATCTATTTGCACTGCTATAGTCATATGAATTGCTCACCTGACGTCACTTTACATTAGTTCATGTAAGTCTTCCCATGTTTCTCTGTATTCATCTTGTTTGTTAGAGATCAGTAATATTTCATTTCAGCTAAGTACTATAACTTGTTCAGCCATTCACAATCAGTGGGTATCTACTTTGCTAATCTTTGCTAGATGATAGTAGACCTTGAAGGTATTGGGGAGCACAATTTATAATTCACTCTATAATAAAAGATCAATGATAGTGAAAGGAGAGGGGAAGCAATTGCCCTACTTAATGAAGAATTTGATGGGAAGGAAATAAATTTCGTATCTTTTTGTGCCCCTAGAACTGTTATTTGTTTTATTTATCTTGTTTTTGGTCTTCACACACTGAGAGAAATGTTTTTTTATTATTTCAATGACCAATTATTAAATCAGGATTAAGGCTTTTTTTCTCTATCTCCTTATTTAGGGACCAACCCAGTTAATATAGTGATGAGTAAAATAGCACTTATGCTACTATTCTAAGAAATAATTCACCTATTCTATTTAGTGATTCAGCCTGGAAGTGGTATACTCAGGAAAAGAGAAAGTAAAGGGCCTACCAAAAGTGGATACAAAATGAATTACATAGTCTGAAGCAACGACTGTAGTTTTTATAGAAATGGAAGGGTTCTATTTGAATATATGTGGAGTCAGCACTCATAAACTATACAGATAGAAGTATTGCTGAAGAAGTCTAGAATATAAGGAATATCTATGAATATATAGATGATGAATGTATGGATGTGTAACAATGCATTTATTAAGCTTGTTTTTCTACTAGGTACTGGACTAACTACTAGGAACATAAATGCAAAAGTGAGGCAGTCCATATGCTCAAAGCATTTCATTATGAAAAGAGGAGGCAATATATGTAGGAAAGTGAGAGTTAAAAAGAGGTATTTCGGTTTGGGAAGTCACTGGAATAGTGAATGAATCCATAGTGAAGATGATTATTACATGTCTCTTATTATCAGTGACCCGTTCAGAATCACTATCAATGATTCCAGTTCTTGAGATTGAAACCTAGGGTCTGGAATGCTCAGTAACAGAGCAGATGGAAAGATGCAATGGTCAGTTGGGGGGGTGATAGTGGTTTGTACACTAGTGGGTCCCATGGATGTCAAGAAAATGATTGGGGGAAAGAATGTGAAGAATGATTGGGAGTAAGCTATTTGATTAATCACAGACTTATTAGTCAGGACAGAGTGGATTTTAGGGCAGTATACTCAGAGTCAGAAGGGTGAAATGTAGGGAGTTAAAACACACACACACTAATACAGAGGAAAAACACCCTTAAGAGATATTTAAAGTAAGGTGCCCAACAAAGCTGAAGTCAAGAGTTGGAATTTTTCCAAGAGAAGGACACAGTTTGCATAAACATTTATATGGTATCTACTGTATTCTAGGGATTTTATAGATATTACCTTATTTGATTCTCACAACTATTTTAGAAATTAAACGTCATTGTTATCCCCACTTTATAATTGAGAAAACTGAAACAGAAATTATCTGATTTGCTCAGGGTTATAGAGCTAGTAAATGTCTAAGATTGGATTCAAAGTCTTGTCTTCCTGACTCCAAGCTTGGTGCTCTATCCACTAAATCTCCCTAATTGCTTAAACAAGTAGTTTAACTCTCTTTTCCTCAGTTTCCTTATCTGTACTATCAGGAGATTAGACTCCATGATTTTTAAAATCTTTTCCAACTCTAAATCTCTAATCCTATGAAGTTATTTTGATAGAGATTTACTGTCAAATCTTTTAAGACTATGCATTGGAATTTACTGGGAATTAAAAACTCAGAATTTTAATGGATCCTAAGTATACTAGAAATTGAACTAGATGCTATCAAAGAAATCTTATGGATCTATGAACCTCTTCATTTTATAGATGAGTTTGAGAGAGGTAAAAATATGTGATCTGACAGGTACTAATTTTCAGAGATGGAATTTGAACCTAGATTTTGCTGGCTTTTTCTTCCATGCTTACATTCAAAAGGATTTAAATTTCTATTACAAGAATCTGAGAGAACATATAGGGAATTACTTTCATTTAACCTAAGAAGAAAAACCTCCATCTCCACAAAGTACAAGTATACTTTGCTTTATATAACAAGTGTGCTTCTGAGAAGTTGTAAGCAACTCCATTTTTACAGATAAAAAAAAAAATCATTCTTTGATTTTTCAAATGTAATTTTTTAAACTTGTTATTTTTACGGCTGATTTTGCTCTAGTAATTAGCAGTTCTTCATACTTCAGCTTTGTTTCTCAGCCTTTGACTTTGACTTTGACTTTTCTATTCCTTTTACTTCCATTAAGAAGTTAAATATTTAGAAGCAGAGATAAGGACTGAGACCCTGTTTCCCATAAATGGAGACATTTTTGGAAGAAGTATTAACCACCCTCTTTAAATAGTTGGGTTCTTGTATATCATATTTTCCTAAAATGGGATTGATCTTTTTTTTTTTTTTTTGAAGCTTGTCTATCAAGATCATTGATGACTTGGGCAATCTCACCAGGATTCCACCAAATTCTGTTTCTTCATAAGGAATTTATGAGAATAAAAATCAAACTTACTATATGATAAAGTTTATTCCAAATGGAACAGATAATTTTTAAAAAGTAGCTAGGAAATATTCCCTTCTACCCCAATCAAACTCCTTTTCTCCCTCATATAGATATACCACACAAACAATCTACTTAAGGTTTTTTTGTTGTTGTATTTTTTTTTGGAAGAGTAAGGAAATAAGGCCTGATTCAGGTTTATGATGTTTATTCTATGCTTTAAAATCAAGAAAGCTACAGATTTCAGTAATAATAATAATATTAACAGTAGCTAAAAATAGCTAGCATTATAGCATTGTGCTGTTTTACAAATGTTGATCCATTTGAATAACAATTAATGGTTGACTAAAAGAGAATCTTCTAGACTCAAAAAGAAAAGGTTAAACTATTCAAGATGAGACCTTTAGTAGACTGTCGCTCATTACTTAGCATGTACTTATACTTTATAACTGTTTCTTAGAATCTTTACCTTCCTTTAAGGCTCAACAGAGCTGACATTTCCTAAAGGAAGTCGTTACTCATCCTTCTAATTACTAGTTCTCTACTTCTGCTCAAAATGTCTAGATTTTACTTATTTCTGTGCTAGTTTTATCCCCTAGTTGTAAGGTCTTTGAGAGAAGGGATTATTTATTTTGTTTTTATACCTAGGATTATTCTACATTGAACTGCCTTGTCTTTAACAGGTTAATTCAGCAAGGAGGCCCTTTGATTATCTTTGGAAATGGGTATGTCTTTATGAAAGCCAGAGAGCTCTAATGAAGTCTGAAGATATGAATAAGTATAAAATTACCCAAGTAACTAGGTGACCATAATCCAGATAAAATTTTAGGACCAGACCAGAAATTCCAAGATGTATGAGCTTTTATCCTTGATGCTTCCTATGTACCTTTTTGCCCTCAACATGTTTTAATATGGGAGAAGATCACACCACAAATGGTTCCATTCCCAAAGTATAAGAAGGCTGTATCTGTCCTTATTCTGCTGCATAGGTTCTCTAACATCTATTATAATCATCAGGTTACCTCAAAAAGAGGCCCAAAACAAATCCAAGAATTTCCTCAATGCATTTATAAAACATTATTTAGTCTTGAATGATTAAATTGTGGTAGAAACCCAAAGAAGGCATTGATTTTCTACTTTAATCCCCCATCTTCTCTTATTAGAGTCTACTTCTACACTCACTGAGGGAAAGGGTCAGGAAAAGAACTTGAGTTTTAGGAGCAGAAAAAGAACAAGGAAATATGACAGTGATTTACAGGATGTTGTAATTCTAAAGAAAGTCAGAGATTTAATTTCTACATTACTTCTCATTTCATCCTCCCAACAACCTGGGAGATATATGCCATTATGATCCCCATTTAATAGTTAAGGAACTTGAGCCAGAATTTATATGACTAATATAGAATCACATAGGTATGAAGTATCTGAGTCTGCATTTGAACTCAGATTTTCCTTACTCTGTATACTGTTCTATCTAGCTGAAAGGCCTGTAGCATGGAGGAGGGTAGAAAAAGAAAAAAAATCAGATTAAAGAAGAATAAAAGTACTTTAAGAGAATGAAGAAGAGAAATAGAAGAAAGAGGAAGATAACACAAATGGTGAGAAAGTCAAAGAAGAGAAATGAAATTGGGGTGATTGTTAAAGTGCTATTGAAGGAAAAGAATGAGATTTGTAGTTTGGGACTTCTGTTTAAAGCTACTTTATCCCCCCCAAAAAAAGGAATTTAAGGTTTATTCCTGAAATAAGAAGGATGGGCTATGTCATAAACAATCTTTTGGGAATATCATTTGGCAGTTATATGGTAGATGACTTGTGAAGGGAAGATAATGGAGGCAGACCAATTAGGAGGCTATTTTGTTAGTCTAGGAAAGAGATAGTAAGGGTGATGAACTAAAGTAGTGGCCATATGAATAGATGTAATGGGATAAAGGAAATGTTTGGAAACAAAACTAGTAAGACTTGTTGCACAACAGACATCTCTCTCTCTCACCTACACACTGTGAGCCAAAGATGATTGATTTAAGACTATTGACCCAGATGATTACAAGGATGGTAGTGACCTTGACAGAAACAGAGAAGGAACATAGAGGGGGAAAGTTTAGGGAGAGAGATAATTTCATATTGGACAGACTGAGCTGGAGCTATTTATAAGACATTCAGATGGAGCTTTCTACCAGGCAGTAAATAACAAAGGGTGGTAGTTAAAAGAAGATATAAGGGAAGATTGACTATAGATTTGGGAGTCATCTGCAGACACATACTAATAGTTCATCAATTGGATTCCAAAAAGTCTCTTTTCCTCTCCTCTCCTCCCCTCTCTTCTTCTCTCCTCTCCTCTCCTTTTCCTTTTCCTCCCTCCCTCCTTCTCTCTCTCTCTCTCTCTCTCTCTCTCTCTCTCTCTCTCTCTCTCTCTCTCTCTCTCTCTTTTCTTTCTTTCTTCTTTCCTTCCTTCCTTCCTTTCTTCCTTTCTCTCTCTCTCTCTCTTTCTTTCTTCCTTCCTTCCTTCCTTCCTTTCTTCCTTCCTTTTTCTTTTTCTTTCTTTCTTTCTTTCTTTCTTTCTTTCTTTCTTTCTTTCTTTCTTTCTTTCTTTCTTTCTTTCTTTCTTTCTTTCTTTCTTTCTTTCTTTCTTTCTTTCTTTCTTTCTTTCTTTCTTTCTTTCTTTCTTTCTTTCTTTCTTTCTTTCTTTCTTTCTTTCTTTCTTTCTTTCTTTCTTTCCTCTTTCCCTCTCTCTCCATCTCTGTCTCTCTCTCTCTTCCTTCTTTTCCTGTCTTTCTAACTACAGAAGGTATTATGCCCTTACCTACAGGTGCTCTGCCCAAAAGAATGTAATTTTTTGATCACTAGATTTCCTTAATAAGGATCATATCTTATACCCAAGTGCTCTGTTTCTCACTGATTGACCAACAATGACTCTCAGGCCAAGTCCCCAAGTGGTTTGGGCTCAGAATACATATAGTAGAAATTGCTTCTGCTTTGACAAAAACTCTGAAAGTCTTCTGTTGTTGTTTTTAAACTAGGTAAAAGAAGCCATTCTTTGCCTCAATTCTTACCTAGTTTTAATCATTGAATAGACATTGTCTCAATCAAACTGAAACCTGTTAAAGACCTAATCTTAAAAAGACCAAGGCCTCCCATTGCATTCAGGGCTCTCTCCAGTCATCCTGATCTATACCTGGCCACTGGACCCAGAAAGTGAGGCAGAAAGTGACTTTGCCCAACCCTCCCTCCCTTAAATCTAATTCACTTCATTCAAGCAACAAGAAACTGAAAGGGAAAAGATCTGGAGTTAGAGTTGTAGGAGGAAGATAAAGAGAGAGACAGATAGACAAGAAGGAAAGGAGAAAAAAAGGGAGAGAGGAAGGGAGGAAAAGAGAGGATCCAGGACATGATCTCATTATCTGTCTACAAACAGAAAATATGGTTGGTCTTAGGAATATCAAGAGCAAGAATAGAAAGGACCAGCCTTAGCAATACCTCTTTGTTGGAACCTGGAGCAAAGAGATTAGGGACCATGTCTATAGGTTGTGAAGTTTAGAATTTGGGACAAGAAGCTGTTCACAAAGAGTGACCTCTACTTTGTTATGAAGTAATGTTATGGGGAACTTGTGGAGAGAAGAAAAGTATGGAGCAGTTACTATGAGGAGATTGATAGAGTCAACTGAGGAAAATGAAAAGATTAGCTTGGGGGCAGAAAGAGTCTTGTTGAAAATATGTAACATATATTTTTAGTTTATGGTCTTGGCCAAAAAAATGCACAATTTCATTCAACAGAGAAGTAGGAGCAGAGAAGATGGATAGAAATGGGGTTTGCCAAAGCACAAATATATATCTATATTTATATATATATATATAGATAGATAGATATAGATATATATAGATATATATTTGTGTGTATATAATATAGTAATAATTTGAAAACTATATGTTCTTATTGGAAAATAAATAAATTATGATGCATGAATATAATGGAAAAGATTATTTTGACATATTATGATGAAATGGACAGTTTCAGGGGAAATTGGGAAGGTCTTTTTGAACTGATATGTAGTGAAGTAAATAGACCCATAAAAATAATTTAAACCATAAATAATATTATGCAGAAAAACAATTTTAAAGTCTTAAAATTATTAACAATGCAATAATAAACCATAATCACAAAAGAACGAATCTGAAATGCGCCCTTCATCTTCCAACAGAGAATTCAGGATGGTTGAAAAGTGCACTTAAAATGCAGAAAGAGACACATATTTTTGGTCATGGCTAATATGGAAATTTGTTTTGTTGGACTATGCAGTTACATACTGAGGCATTTCTTTGGAAGATTCCTCTATTTGTTATATGCTCACTGGTGGTTATAAAAATATAATGCTAATAACTAGCATTTATATAGTGTTTTAAGGTCTTCAAAGAATTTTAAAAATATTATGTCAATGGTCACAACAAACTTAAAAGATAGGTGGTAGTATGCAAAAAGTATTGCTACAAACATTTTTTCACATTCCCTCTTTAATGATCTTTGGAACACAGACCCAGAAGGAGGGGGAGAGGGGCAGGAAAGAGAGGAGAGAAGAGAAGAGGAAAGGGGAAAGGAGGGAGTAGATATTTCTGTTTAGGGCATATTTACCTGTTTCCTTCTTCCTTGTATTCTATGCCCTCAATTGGACCCTAAATATAGTCTCTTGAGCTCAGGTAATACATCTCTTCTTTAATCTGTGTCCTACAAATATCACCTCACTATACTAACAGTAAACAATACTGTTCTCCATTAGCCTAACCAATGGTATCTTCACGTAATATTAATGGTGAACTAGAGAAAATCTAGTTGGCTTATGCATAATAGTGAAAGGTAAGAAAAGTCATTGGACAGATGTGTGCTAGAGCCAGCTCTAAGCAATTTGGCTTGTGAGAAACCAGTTGGGGAAACATCAGTGCGAGCATTTTCATTTCAGAAATGACAACTCCTACAAATAAGGGCTTGCTTTGTTGTTGCTGATTGTCTAAACTCAAGAAAGTATTAATAATGCAGATTAAATTTTAAAAGGATATGTGTATACTTCCCACTTCTTCCTGCCTCCACATCTCCATCCCTACTGCCAGGTTGCTAAATATTTACTAGCATATCCCAGTTCTGTTCTGTTCCATCATGTCCAACTCTTCATGACCCCATTTGGAGTTTTCTTGGTGAAGATAATGGAGTAGTTTGCCATTTCCTTCTCTAGTTCATTTTACAGATGAGAAACAGAGGCAAACAAAGTTGTGACTTGCTGAGGGTCACGCAGCTAGTAAGTGAGTGAATTTGAACTCTTAGTGATCCCATTTGGGGTTTTCTTGGTAATGATACTTCAGTGCTCTGCCTTTTTCTTCTCCAATTCATTTTACAGATGAGAAAACTGAGGCAAACAGAATTAAGTGACTTGCCAAAGCCATCCAGCTTGTCAGTGTCTGAATTTGAACTGAGGAAGACTGAGTCTTCCCTGACCAGTGTTCTATCCATTATACTACCTAGCTGCCCCAGCATACCCAAGTAAACAGACTTAATTAGATCATGAAGAAAATACCCACCTCTAGAATACTCAGATGTAAAAATCAGGACAGGAATTGAAGGAGGAAATAAACTAGAAGTAAACTAAACCAGAATTATAAACTACTGGTCACATTTAATATGTCCTGAGGGCTTTAGAAGCAGGTAAAACTGAACTCCTTTTTTTCCTCCAAACTTTTCCCGTTCCATAATTCCCTATTTCTGTCAAAGGCACCACCATCTTTTCAGTCTCCTTCAATTCTAATCTTGGCTTTATCCTTTGTTCTTCACTCCCTCTCAACCTACATATCTAATAAGTAGCTAAATGTCACCATTTGTACCTCCATATCTCTCTCATCTGACAACTTGCCTCTATTCACACACTTTGCTTTAAATCCTCATAACTTCTCACCTAGATTATTGAAAAAAGCTTCCTAACTGGTCTCCCTGTCTCAAGTTTCTCCCCTTGGCTATCCATCATCTACCACACAGCTGACAAAATGATTTTCCAAACACATATATCTGGCCATGTGACTCTCTAACTTAATCACCTCCAGTGACTCTCTATTGTCTGTAAGATGAAACATAAGCTTTTCTATTTAGCTTTTACAATTCTCCATAACCTGGTCCCATCCTACTTTCACAGACTCCCCCTTTCATATTCTGTAATCTAGCCAAAATGTCTTTTTCTAGTTCTTTACATATAGCACCCATTTTCCATTTCCATGCCTCTGTGCTTGCTTTCTTTGATGATTAGATTATATTCTCTTCTCTTCTGCCTCATATATTTCATTTATTCTCATCCTTTAATATAAATTATCTCAGTTGGTGATCACATCAATTTCCATGGAATTAATGATCATCACTATATTAATTTCCAAAAATATTTGCTCAGTCCTAGTCTGTTTCCTGAAGAAAAGAATCTCTATCTGACTTTTGGACACCTTGAACTGGACATCTTGAACTCAGCATTGCTTTCTTTCCCAAAAAAATATTGCCTGAATTTCTAAGCTTCATAATTAATGTTAAATATTGATGTTAAATAAATAAATATTAATGTTAAAGCCATACCATCCATCCTATCACTGGCTAAGAAACTTGATTCTAAACTTCATAATTAATGTTAAATATTAATGTTAAATAAATAAAGATTAATGTTAAAGCCATACAATCCATCCTATCACTGGCTAAGAAACTTGGGATCATTCTCAAATCCTAACTCTCATTCATTACACATAGTCAATCTATTTTTAAATGTTGTAATTTCTACCTTACAGTATCACACTAGATAGAACACTGGCTTGGGAACCACAAAAACACCTCTTCCTCATTTTAAATTCAGACACATATTTACTGGGCTAGCCAATTACTTACAACACTAATTGAAGCTCTCACCTTTCACCTAAACTATTACAATATATAGGCTTCTTTATCTATATAGTATTCCCCCCTCAATTCTTTCTTACTTCCCAATCAGCCCTCCCCCCTCATCTGCCATTAAGATTTTTCTAAAGCATAGATCTGATCACATCAATCAATTTCTTGCTTAATGAGCTCCAATGGTTTCCTATTTTCTCCATAATTAAATATAAAGCTCCCCTCCTCATTTTTAATTTAAAGCTCTTCTCCATAAAGTACTATATAGCTAGACTGGTATCCTTGCTGTTCTTCCCAAATGGCATTCTTCTTGTGTCTATATCTGGGTCTACACTGACTATCCCCCAAGACTAGAATATTTTCCCTCTTCTCTTTTGAGCTTAATTCCCTGCAGTCCTTTAAGGCTCAACTGAAAATTGACCTTCTTTGGAGTCATTTCCTGATCCTCTCAGCTACTAATGCTTTACCTTTCCAATATCTTTCCACCTATTCTGGGACACAACTAGTGTGTACCCCAGTTATTTTACGGTGTTTCCTCTATTAAAAAGTGGTCTCTTTTAGAGAAGGAACTCTTTGTGTCTTCTTTATATTAGTAGCCCTTAGCACAGCTTCAAATCACTTAATAAAATTTTGGTGACTAACTGACTGACTCAAGCACCATCTTCTACATGAAGATTCCTTAATTTCCCCAATTGCTAATCTTCCCTTCTAAATCACCTTTTCTTTAACCACTTTATGTATATGTGTGTATGTGTGTGTGTGTGTGTGTGTATATACATATATATATACCATATATAGTACATATATATGTGTATATTATATATACATATATGCATATGTGCATGTAGGTATATATGGGTATATATTTGCACGTATTGTCTTTATATTTATTCTTTTTTTACATATATATGAACTTGTCTCTCCCATTGGAATATGAATTGCTTCATATTTGCATTCCCAGTGTCTACTACAGTTCTTGCCCCATATTATATGCTTAATAAATTTTTATTAAATCATTGATTGCTGGTTAAAGTGATGATAAGATAAAAGAAGGGGAAAAGGATAGAAAAATGAAGGAAGGGAAAGAAGGATAGTCCTGAGAGGCTCAAGAAATAGAGAAGTTAAATTACAGATACCAGAAGCCCACAACTGCTCCCTCCACTCCCTCTGTGTGATCTATGTGCCTCAAAATACATGCCAGTCAGGAAAAAACAGCCAAAGTATCTATTATAGTTTGTTTTGTGAAGCTGTTTCCCTTCCATTTCTTGACATTTCACCCATTAGATTTTTAAAAAGTCGCCAAAAAGGAAGATATTGCATGGGAGTTTATAAGAACATGAATCATTTTTTTTTTAAATCAGTCCTTGGTGACAGAGATAAAATAAGAAAGTTGTTTTACCATCAATCATCTCTTCCTAACTTTGGATGTATTCAGTCATTGTGAATTAGGCACCATAGGGAAGGCTAAAACTCACAAGAGTTTTGGGAGAGCTAACATTAAAGGGGAGTGACCTGCAGGCCTTTGTTTCCTCATCTGTAAAAATAAGACTTTGGATTTGGTTGATTGATTTGATTTGATTCTCTGGGATTTGCCACAGAGGACAATGCAAAGAGCATTAGTTCTGAATTGAGAAGTTTTGGTTCAAATCTATATGTGCTAAAGAGTATTTATATGGCTCTGGATAAATGCATAGTACCCTTGAGTCTCAGTTTCTTCTATATAAAATAGAGAGGTATAATAAAGAGGTGACCACTGAGTCCCTTACAATACTAGATCTATGCTCCTATGGAGTGTTGCCCAATAGATTGTTCTAAAGAAACAGAAAATATACTTTTATCCTCCCCGCCCCAACCTTTCCTTATCTAAAAGAGCTCATGTTCAGTATCAGTTCTGTCATTTTTCAGTTGTGTCTGACTCTTTGTGTTCCCATTTGGGTATGTTTTTTTGCTTTTAGTGGGATTTTTGTGGCAAAGATATTGGAGTGGTTTGTCAGTTCCTTCTCTAGCTTATTTGATAGATGAGGAAACTGAGGGAAACAAAATTAAGCAATTTGCACAAGGTCACACAGCTAAGAAGTACCTAAGGGCAGAATTGAACTCAGAAACATGAGTCTTGCTGATTCAGGTCCAGCACCCTAATCACTATACCACCCTACTGCCCAGCCAAAAGCTAAAACACTAAGTGAAATAAAAATTTGTTATTCTCTTTCTCATTGGAGATCTCAATCATTACTTAGGGGAACTGAATTTCCAGTGAGCTGCTGGGAAAACTGTTTTTTGCTATTTTTGCAGAGAGCTTCCATGAATCTCCCCCAGGTTGGGGTGAAAAGGAGCCCCTGCATGGAAGAAAGAACTTTATTGTCACAGCCCAGCCATAGCTGGTGATGAATGTGCGGGCTAGATCTGAACGAGTTCCCTGACTGCCTTCAGTTTGGGGCTTTCATCTGTTGTTACAGAATACGTGTGCATTAATGCAGGCTACATTTACCAAATATTATGAGCCATGAATCATCCCCTCATGGAGGATAGGGGAAACTGCCCTTCCCTCCAGGATGGAGGGAGAATCTTTGGATAAGGGTGCCCTCTCCTGGTCATCTGTAAACCCAGGGAGCCAGCAGGAGGGACCACCATGGACAGCCTTCTCTGCTTCCCTAGCCTCTCACGTCCCAAGCTCTGTCTTGCAGTTGAACTACAGATGAATAAACAATCACTTTTTAAAAACCTCTTCTTCTCCTTCTCTGCCTCTCTGCATTCCATCCTAAAATTAAATTAAATTTAAATTTAAATTTAAAAAGGCAGCAGTCAATGAGGTTAGCTGAGGGGATCCAGGGAGCAGATTTGTACTTTTTTTCCACAGGGATTTAACTTACTGGTACTAGGCACTATGCAAAAGGGAGAAGCAGAGCTGACTTAGACTTTGAAACTCTGTCCTGTTGAAGTTTGTCTAGTTTTTCTTTGGATTGCCCTGCTCTGAGGCATCATTGTGTGGAAGGAAGAACACTGGACTTAGAACTGGAAGATGGGTTTGTTTGAGTTCCAACTTTCCTACTCAATGTATGTAGATAGATAGATAGATAGATAGATAGATAGATAGATAGATAGATATAACCTTGGACAATCACTTCATTGGAACAGTGAAAAGTGAATTGGTTCTGAGAGGTTCTGGGTAAAACTCTAGCTCTGAAACATATTACACATGTGACTCTAGAGAATTCATTTAGCCTTCTCTGGACCTCAGTTTTCTTATCTATAAAAAGATTCTCTGAAGTACTTTGAACCTCCATATCTATGAGTCTAAGAAGGTTCCTTAAGCAACATTCAACAAATATTGTTACCAGATGCCTCCTATAATACATATATACTATTATTATTATTATTATTATTATTATTATTATTATTATTATTAATTCCTTTCCTTTGAAATGGGAATAAAAATAGCAATCCCACTCCTTTCAAAGAATTCAATTTACTCCAATTTAATAAATATTTATTAATAGATAATACCTATTGACAGAGAACTTAATACTCCTCATTCATTACTCCTTTTAGGTTTTAAGATAGTGACATAAATAATTTATAAACAACAAAATATAATCAGCACAAAAGAGAGGTCCAGACAATGTGCCAAGAGAACTTTCAGTACAGAAAGTTAGGAGAATCAAATGTTAACTAAAGTCATTTGAA
The DNA here is from genome assembly GCF_048593235.1 of Sminthopsis crassicaudata. Classification (NCBI taxonomy): domain Eukaryota; kingdom Metazoa; phylum Chordata; class Mammalia; order Dasyuromorphia; family Dasyuridae; genus Sminthopsis; species Sminthopsis crassicaudata. Next base: position 406,367,143 of record NC_133620.1, read on the forward strand.
AATTATAAGATTATTTAAATAGACAAGACATGATTTTATTACACATGAGTACACACATACTCATACATATGCATGATTTACTCAAAGATTGAGCATTTTTAATAGGGCCTTGGGTTCTGGATTCAACTGGTGCCCCTGAAACACATTAGCCCTGAAGCCAAAGATAAGTCACTTGGACTCTCAGTTCTCCAGGATCACTTTAAGATTTGTGAATTTACCTAAAAGTATAAATTGAATCAATTATTAAATGTGGAGAGAGATTCTATCCCACACCAATGAATTCATAGATCTGAGCTAAAAATGATAATTAAAATTTTAAATGTAATTCAAAAGTAAAATATCCCTTGCTTGAACAAAAAAAACAAAAGAGAAAGTTTCTAATGCCCTGCTGCAACACCAATTGTCCCCAAATATGTACTATTAATCCATCAATACATCTTTCATGGTTTGAACTTCTCACTGAAAAGTAATCCAAATATGGAGGAGAGGTATAAGTGGTAGGAATAAGGGAGAGATGCAGAGAAAGTTTATGACTAGATGGGAAATGAGAAATAAGAGTTAAATTGTACAAGGAGCGAGGTAGAAAAATCATATAGAACATGGGTTCAGAACAATTAGAGCCCTAAGCAGTATATTTATAATAAGACAAAATGTGCCCTTGAATACAATTGACCTTGAACCACCAACTCTAGCCACCTTATAATTTCCCTTTTTATCATATGAAATCAAAGTTCTTTAGAGGGACCATTCCATTTTTGCAATATTCTTTGAAGACATACAAGTGAATTTTATTTTATAGAAAATGGAACAGCAAAAGGGTCAAGGTATAGAATGGTAGACTAAGAGAAAAGCCTATAACACTTAAGTGATTGACTAAGAATATTAACATTTCAGTTTCTCACTCTATAAAATCAAAATCACCTTGAAGGGTATATGGACCTATTAAATTGGGACTTTGATTCTTAGTTTCAAAGCAGTTTAAAAAAGTGTTTGATTTCTTTTCCCTCTTTGTTCTGGACTTCTTTACAAAAGGCATTTTTTGAGCTACAATAATTGACTTAAAATGAAACTATTTTATCAAAAACTTTGCCATGTAATTAGAAACATAAAATTAAATCTAGATAATATAATTGGATTACCTTAGAGCCAATTACTAAATTTCCAAACAGGGAATAAGAAAGAACTTTTCCTCAAAGAGTATGAGAAAAACATTTGTATCCATCATAAGGATAAATATGGAAGGATGTTGTTTGTCAAGTGAGGAGTATGTTCCAAAGGCTTAGTCTAGGGATTCCAAATCCCAAAGAGAGTCCTTTGGATCTTCTGACCTAAAGCTGAAACATAAACAACGGTTTTAAAAATACATTTCACCATGTCTGACATGACCAAAAATTAGTTAGTAGGTCAATATGTTCAAAGGATTATAAGGTCATAAATTTAAAGTGGGACAAGTACTTGGAAGTAATCTAGTCCAATCCTCTCATTTTACATTTGAACAAACTGAGACCCATAGATAATAATTTGGAAAAAAGGATACATAAACATAAACTATTCTTTGACATCCAGATATCCCCTCAGCCTCAGACTCAGAGCTCTGGAAATATCAGGAATTTTGATGGAGGAAAACAATCAAATAGTCAACATGTTGTTAAGCTTCTACTCCGTGCTGGAGAGATATGGGGGAAATAAATCTCATAGTCTTAGAGCTTATAGTATAATAAAAAAGAGCACACCTTTGCCTACGTAGAACATTGGGCCCAATGTGTGTAATACTTCCTGTGTTGGATTGTTTTGATGTATTGATTGATTTTACTGACTTGCTTTGTCCTTATTTTTTAAAGAAAAAATCCCTTGTTATAAGTTATGGCTCCCTGAAAATGGGAAGGGGAAGAAAAAGACAACATGGAAAAATTTAGGTGACACAAAATCAAAAGATATCATTTCATGGAAGCAGGACAAATAATACAGAGAATTATAGAATCCCAAAGTTGAAAAGAAATTCAAAGGTTATCACATCTAATATTTTCCTAAGATGCAAACTAGTCTGCAGCATCCCTTCTTGAAGACCTTCATTAATGAGAAATTTATAAAATTTAAAGGTAATACAATTCATTTATAGAGAAGGTATAAAAATAAATTGAACAGAAGCCTATTAATCAATAAGGGAGAGAGTACCTGTGATTTCACTGGAATAGAGAACTCCCAGGCAAGGAAACTTCTTTGATCCATTCAGAATTTTTAAAAAAATAATCTGAAACTCTTAGAAATTAAGTTGTCCAAAGTCACACAATCAATACATATAAGAGACAAGATTTTAGCTCAGTCTTCCTGACATTGAAGATAACATGATGTCTCCTATGTTACGTGACTTCTTTTTAAGATGATGTCAAGATTCAATGGGAATAGTGCCTCTACTGATTCCAATTTCAACTGCTCAAAGACTTGTTAAAGATGCTGTGACTGAAAACTTCAGACCAATTTATAGTAGGCTTCTTCAAACTTGGCTTGTCTGGTCTTTGCATAATCCAATAATTCATTACTATGCCCACATATATGATATTTATACATGCTAACAGAACTATTCTATATTCATATATAATATATAACATAAAATAGTTTATAAAACATAAAATAACAGTTTTATATAGAAATAGTCAAACAGAATCACAGATTATTAGGATTGGAAGGAACTTTAGGAATCTATATGCTCTAGATCAAGGTTTCTTAAATTCATGAAAAAAATTGTTACATGCCCCCAGTATATAGATATATAAAATAAGTATAGAAATCAAACATTTACTTATAATAAATCATAATTTTGCAACCACCACATTCAGTTACAAGGCTCCATATGAGGTTCCAAACCATAGTTTAAGGAGCTGGTCTCTAGAGGATGGAGTGCTGGATTTTTAATCAGGAAAACTTGAGTCTGAATCCTGCCTCAGACACCTTCTAATTATGTAACCCAGAGCAAATCTTTTAAATTTTCCCATATATAAAGCAGGGGTAATGCTAACCCCTACTTCATAAGATTTTTGTAAAGATCAAGTAAGAAATTAAAAACCAACTTGAGGTTCATAGGCTCATGGAATTATAGAACTAGAGTTTAAATGGATGTCACAGACTATTCTTCAATTTACAGTTGAGTAAACTGAGGTCAGTGGAGTATTTAAATGACTTGTCCATGATCACACAACTAAGTAATATGAACAGAATTTGAGCTCAGGTCCTCTGATTTTGGAATCAATATTTCTCCCACCATCTCTCCTTGTCTCCACTGGACCAGGTTCATATTTTATGTGGATCAGATTTATCTTTGGAGCACAAGAATATGTATCAATATCACTTTTTATCTAGTAGTTTCATCTTTATAATATATTTTTTAAAAAGCCAGAGAGATGGTCCAATGATACATGGACAACTGGATGTGGCATCAAGGAGACCTAAGTTCAAATAAAGCTTCATCTACTTACTAGTTGTATGACCCTAGCATCAGACACTGACTGTGTGATCCTGGGCAAGCCAGGATCTTTGTCTGGCTCAGTTTCCTCATCTGAAAAATGGAGATAATAATAGCACTTAGCTCCTACAGTTGTTGTGAGGGTCAAATGAGATAATTTTATTTGGCAATTAGCACTGCACCTGGCAGGCACATGGTAAGCATTAAATAAATGTGGTGGTGGTTATTGAGTTGTTTTCATTCATATCCAATTCTTTGTGATCCCATTTGGGGTTTTCTTGGAAAAGATACTAGAATAGTTTGCCATTTCCTTCTGTAGCTCATTTTACAGACAAGGAAACTGAGGCAAACAGGGTTAAATGATTTGTCCAGAGTTACATAGCCAGTAAATTTCTGAGACCATACTTGAATTCAGAACTTTTGGACTCCAGGTCTAACATTCTATCTGCTGTGCCACCCAGACATTATATTAGCTAATACTGTTATTATTATTATTATTTTAGCTAATATTACTTTATTACATAAAATATTTCAGAAGGCACTCTTCAAAGCTCACATTGTTCTGGAACTTCCTTTGTTCTCACCTAGAGACATGGATTTCAGAGCAGAAAGTACATAAAGAATAAAGATCATAGAATTGAAGAACTGAAAGGGCTTTGATAAGCCCCTAATCCATCATTTTTACCTCATCATTTTGCTAGTGACTGAATTGAGGCTTGGGGAGGTTAAATGATTTGCTCAAGCTCACACAAGTAGTATCAGACATAAGCTTTAAAGTTAGATCCTCTGATTGCAGAGGATATTTCTTTCTATATTTTTCCCTCTGGAGCTCAAAATGAGAGGTGCAAAAGTAGTCCAGTCTTTCTATTAAACATTGAATTTCTATTTCCATTTTCTAAGGGGACAGACTATTCCAGAATCTTTTCTCCTCTGTCTCTTCTTTTCCTCCTCTTTTTTTGTTTTTTCAGCTTTAGGGCAGATGGCTCCTTTTCCCCATTTTTTGTCCTTCTCTCTGCATCTCTTTCTTTCTTTCTTTCTTTCTTTCTTTCTTTCTTTCTTTCTTTCTTTCTTTCTTTCTTTCTTTCTTTCTTTCTTTCTTTCTTTCTTTCTTTCTTTCTTTCTTTCTTTCCTTCCTTCCTTCCTTCCTTCCTTCCTTCCTTCCTTCCTTCCTTCCTTCCTTCCTTCCTTCCTTCCTTCCTTCCTTTCTTTCTTTCTTTCTTTCTTTCTTTCTTTCTTTCTTTCTTTCTTTCTTTCTTTCTTTCTTTCTTTCTTTCTTTCTTTCTTTCTTTCTTTCTTTCTTTCTTTCTTTCTTTCTTTCTTTCTTTCTTTCTTTCTTTCTTGTTTCTTTCATCTTCTTATTTACAGTGAATAAGTGAATACAGAAGAAAGGATTCTGGGTCTGATTTAAGGCACTTTCAGGTAATTGCTCAGCTCCATATCAGCATTTAACAGTGTTGACTTTTCCAACTAGAAAGCAACTAATTAAAAAGACAACTTTGGCATTGATTTATTACCAAGCAGAGGAAAACAATACACAATAATGACATTGCTAATTTGTTTGGTTTTCCTCTATTAGGGAATACCTGTTTTAGTAACAAGAACCATTTTAGTTTTAATGGAGAAAAATTCAAATTCAATAAACTTCTATTTAATATATATTGTCTATATGCATTTGTGCAATGTGATGATGTTACATGACATAAAGATGATATGGATTCTTTCCTCAAGAAACTTAAATTCTCTTGTGGGGATGCAGCATATATAAAGAGAATTTAAAATTGTAAAATAAAAGGGTTAGATTTGGAGTCAGGAAGACATGATTTTGAATCCTAATTTTGACATTTCTAAAGTGACATTTCCACTCTTTCATATGGAATATTGGATACCAAGAGAGAGTTCAAATGGGATCACAAGTATGAAAAATAAAAATTTAACAATTATCAATTAAACTTCTTTAAATCTCAGGATTTTGATCCACAAGATAGGGATAATTTTATTTTTCTATTTAGCATTGAAACATAACACCAGAAGTAATGATTGGAAGTTGCAAAGAGGTACATTTTGACTTCATGTTAGGGGAGAAACTATTAACAAAAATAAAATTCCTACCAATTACAGGTATACAAAAGAAAAATAATACAAACACAGCACTCCAATGTATGTATACATTTCCCACCTACTTAAGATAAGGGGATAGGTTTTTTTTTCTCATTGGAGATGACCAAATAGAGGCTGGATGACTAATCAGTGTATATATTATGATGGGACTCCTTCCAGGAATTAGTTTAACTAGAAGTCCACTCACATGCCTTCCAGTTCTACAATGTGAATCCGGGATAAAGTTTGAGTGGACTCTGAGACTAGAAACACGGCTGATATCTTTTGATATCTTAGTAACAGTTAGTGGGGAGAGAAGATAGTAATAATGTCACCTGTGTTTTTTTCCTAATATTTTAGAATTTTCCACTTTTAAAATCCCCCAGAAACTGATTATCAAGATTATCAAGGCAATTAGTATTGGCTCCAGTACAAGTTTACCCTTTATATATTTGGTACAGTTCAGGGGTTTCCCAACTTTACCTTCCAAAGTGACATTTCCACTCCTTCATATGACATATTGGATACTGAGGTAGTGTCCAAATGGGATTGTCTCATTGTCATCAATAAAGAAAAGAGATCACACACAAATTCTGGCAGAGCTATTCTATTTCAAAACTATTTGGTGTCTTTCTATAAAACATTCTGACTTATGTGGCTTAAAACCAGATATTTTGTGTTTTTTTTATGTTTTTTTTTTCAAGATAATATTATTTGTAATTTTCCATCATCTTTATTTATAATGCTTTGCAAATGAATTAATACTCAAAACAAGTATTTCCCTTGGTTGCTGTGTTTTTCTGCTTGTCAAGGAAATCAGTCATTCCCTCATAATGTAGCTTTTTGTCCCTTCTATGCTTTATTGTGGCAATTATTTTACAATTATTAAATATCTTATAAAATGATAACTCTTGAAGTCAATGTCTATTTTTATTCACTTTCCATTTTTTCAGAGTCAGCAATTAACTTTAATAACTCAGGTTAGAGATATTATAATAGCACATTTATTGTTTTGTCCTCCATCTTGGTGATCATTTTGCCTGTTATTGCTAAGTCCTTTTCTGACATATCCCACTCTTTGTGGTCTCATTTGGAGTTTTTCGGGCAAAGATACTGGAGTGGTTTGCAATTTGCTTCTCCAGCTCATTTGACAGATGAGGAAATAAGGCAAACAGCATTAAGGGTCATTGTCTGTAGCCATACTTGAATTCAAGTCATACTGACTCAACACCTAGCAAGCTAATTACTATGCAACTGAGCATCTCACATACATATATACTTATATATAAATTATTTATATATGTGTGTGTCTGTGCATGTATAATATGTGTGCTCTATGTATATATAACCTAAGAGTCATTCTACCATTAGGTTATTCATATTATGTATGCATATGTGGATGCATGTGATGAGTGTAAGCACATTTTATAGGGCTATACGTGTATTTTTGCATGCATATATGTATGCATGTGTATATGTGCAGAATGGACTGGTCAGACCCAGCTCTTGGGAGTATTCACAGTTATACTTGTCTGATGCAATGTCCGCATGAGCTTTAGATCATGAGTTTCCCATATACTAACTATGAAGTAAAGAAATGGACTTCTAATTGACTGCTGAGCCTCAACTGGAATACTTTCAATAGTCACTGACAAGCCAAAGCTCTAGCTTTCCTCCCTGCCTGTGATTGTGGAGAGACATGTCTGGATCAGGAGAGAGACCTCAGGCTAAATTTAATTTCCCTGCTCAGTCTAATATGTGGACAGTGAATATGTTTGTTCTTATATGTGAATATAAGATATAGTAATAACATATGTGACTATGTGGTTGTTCTTTCTTGTTCTTAGGGGAAGGAGTATTGCTGATGGCTAATGGAGATAGCTATGATCTTGTAAGCTTTGAAAGGTTGGAAGAGAACTTGGGGTCTGGGAACTGGACCTTGGCCAAGGTTGGATCTAAGCCTGGATATTTGATTAACCTAAGCCAAAATTTACCAACAGCCAATCCAGGTCAATGTCATTCTGAGGATAAAAATCCAGCCCAACTCCGCATGGATCTGGCTAGGATCAACAGTAACTTGTCCATCAACTATACCTCATGGCAAAGTAAACTGGCAAGGGCAACGCTTTATAGCAAAGACTTTAAATTTGAGCCTCATCTCTCCAGGGACTGAGGTAGTAGAAGAGTGAGCATGTGCCCCCATGCATGAGGGGAATCACTTTGTACTTTTGTTCTTGCCCAGTAAATATTGTTTTATAAAATCAAATCAATTTTAATTGGTTAAATGAACCTGGAGCACTAATCACTGGCGGGTTTCAATGATAGAAAGGAGAAATTAATTCTAATTGGTTCTATAAGGCCCCATTCCTGTAGCCTCAAGGCAGCTGATTTTAACAAATTTTGCTCCAGGAGTGCCCGTCTCACTATAACTGAACAATACTGGAGTGAATGCCAAATATCCACATTCATTTCAAGCTCCATTAGAAAGTGAGGGTGAAAAATATCTCTTGATATTTACTAATGGAACAAAAAGAAGAAATATAAATCATAACTTGAGGCTTGTTGATAGGAATAGGAAAGTGCATTTGGTGAATTGACAACTGTTTGAAATGGCTGGACTTCACAATTTTGAACTAGGCATTCGCCTCCTGGCATTGATTTGGATTGGGTTTTTTGGTTTGTTTTGGTCTAAAACTGTAATTTCATCTGTGCATGAAAATACCATATCCAAACTTCCTCCTCTAATGCAGATTGTTAGTCCCTCTGTATCACAGAGGTGTCAGTCTTGGGGCCCTATGTCTGCATACATCCCACAACATTCCAGACTGCAGCCCTGGTGATATCAAAATGAAATTGGGAAATATATAACAAGACAGTATAAAACACATTAAATATAGATTGTGAATCCTTGAGGGCAGCTCCCATGATTCAATTAATAACACTATGTAGATGATTTTCACCTCTAAGTATACAATCTTAGTTTCTCTCGTGAATTCTTGTTTCATATCACCAACTGACTTCTGGACAATTCAGATATTCCACAGATATCTCAAACTTAGTGCTTCCAAAACAGAATCCATTATCTTTTCCCCAAAACAATTCTTTCCTTCCAAACCTCTATATTAATGTTAATGGTCCAATTAGCTTATTGGTCACCCAGACTCAAAACCTTGTCATCTTCCTCGATTCCTTATTCACACTCCCTCCACATAGTCAATTTGTTGACAATTCTTTATCCTTAACTTTATAATATCTCTTACATATGCTCTCTTCTCTTCCAATGCAAGCCCACATCATCTTACTTCTGGATTATGAAAGTAGTCTGTCTCCCCACTATAAATTGCTCCCTTCTCTGGTCTATCCTTCAGTCAAAGTGCTCTTCCTAAAGTGATATTTGGAGCTGTGAGCTCTTCCATCCAGCATGCACTTGCCTCCCTCCTGCCTCCAGGTATGGGACCATCTCCACTCTTTCAAACTTGCCACTTCCAAGTTCACCATGAATGATGCTCTTGCTCCTCTCCTTCACAATGGCTCTGGCTTTGCAGGAGGTGATGTCTCTTGGGCTGTTATCCTTTCGACTGAGTACCCTAGATATCAAGACATGATGAAAGTATGGGTTAGAAAAACAGCCCTAAGCAAGAGAAATATTCTGACCTTGAAGTACCCCCTTGTTGTCGTCAACTGGGATGATACGAAGATCTGGCATTATACTGGAAAAGAGCAAATTATGCTGAACAATGAGCTTTGTGTGGTCCCTGAAGAGCACCTTATGCTCTCACAGAAGCCCCCCTGAGCCTCAAAGCCAAAAGAGAAAAGAAGACTCAGATTATGTTTGAGACCTTCAAAGTCCTGTTGCCATTTAGGTTATGCTACCCCTGTATGCTGTATGTTGTATCACTGGTATTCTGAAGCACTCCAGGAATGGTATGACCCACATTGTGCCCATCTACGAAGGTTAGCTTCTTCCCCATCTGGATCTGACTGGCCAAGATCTGACATAGTATCTTATAAATATTTTGACCAAGAGAGAATATAGTTTCACTACCACAGCTAAAAGGGAAATTCTGCACAACATCAAGAAGAAAATGTTTTATATTGTCTTAGACAACAAGCAGGAAATGGTCACTGATGCTTCTAGCTCTTCTCTGGGGCATAGCTATGAATTCCCTGATGGTCAGGCTATCACCACTGGCAATATCAGGAAGCTCTATTTCAACCATCTTTCTTAGGTTTGGAATCCTGTAGAATCCACAAAACTACCTCCAACTCAGTCATGAAGTCTCATGTTGACATCCACATGGATCTGTATTCCCAAATCATATTGTCTGGTGGTAACATCATGTGTCCAGACATTGCTGGGTAATTGCTGACAGAATACAGAAAAAGATTACAATGCTATCCCCAATGAAAATCAAGATCATTGCCTCACCTAAAAGCAAATACTCTGTCTGGATTGGAGACTTCATTCTTGCCCTTCTTTCTACCTTCCAGAAGATGTGGGTCACCAACCAGAAGTATGATGAATCTCAACCCTTCATTGTCCATTTCAAATACTTCTAAATGGACTGTTTGTATTTGGGGGGGGTTTTGATCAAAGGGTGTGACAAGATAATTGCCCCCACTCTCCAAAAAAAGAAAGATTAGATTAGCATGGCTTTATTTTATTTTATTTTATTTTATTTTTGACACGACTCAGGATTTAAAAAGAATGGTAGAAGTGATGAGCAGTCAATCATGTTGGAAGCAAACTCTTATTGTACATTTGTTTTTGTTTTTTAAGTCATTCCAAATATTGTATAATGCATTTTTAAATAATAGCTTTTTATTTTTCAAAATGCATGCAAAGATAGTTTTCAACATCCACCCTCCCCAACTCTCTATTCTCCTACACAGTAAATAATCCAACAAAAGTTACACATACGCAATTCTTCTAAACATGTTTCCACATTTATCATGCTGCACAAGAAAAATAAGATCAAAAGAAGAAAAAAAATTAGAAAGAAAAAAAAAGCAAACCAACAACAAAGATTATAATGTTATGTTGTTATTCACCTTCAGTCTCCATAGTCCTCCCTCTGAATGCAGATGGCTCTTTCCATCACAAATGTATTGAAATAATTTGAATCATCTCATTGTTGAAAAGAGTCAAGTCTGTCACAGCTGATCATCATATAATCTTTTTGTCGCTATGTTCTTTTGGTTCTACTCACTTCACTTAGCATCATTCCATGTCTTTCCAAGTTTTTCTGAAATCAGCCTACTCATAATTTCTTATAGAACAATAATATTCCATTACATTCATATAATATAACTTATTCAACAACTCCCCAAGTGATGGACATCCACTCAATTATAGTGGTTCCTTGCCACTATAGAAAAGACTGCTAGAAACATATTTACACATATGGGTTCTTTCCCCCTTTTTTATGATCTCTTTGGACTACAGACCCAGTAGAGATATGATGGCCCTTTGGGCATAGTTCCAAATTCCAGAATGGTTAGATTAGTTCACAATTCCACTGACAATGTATGTGTCCCAGTTTTCCAACATTCTCTCCAACATTTATTATTATTGTTTTTTGGCATCTTAGCTAATCTGGGAGGTATGAAGTGGCATCTAAGATTTGTCTTAATTTGCATTTCTCTAATCAACAATGATTTAGAGTATTTTTTCATATGACTAGAAATGACTTAATTGTCTATTCATATTCTTTGGCCATTTATCAGTTAGGCAATGGCTTGTATTCTTGTAAATTCCCTATATATTTTAGAAATGAGGACTTTATCAGAAATATTGGATATAAATTTTTTTCTCAGTTTCTACTTTCCTTTTCTTGGTTGCATTGGTTTTGTGTGTACAAAATCTTTTTTAATTTAATATAATTAAAATTGTCCACTTTGCCTTTCATTATGTTCTTTAGTTCTTTGGCCATAAATTCCTTCCTTCTCTACAGATCTAAGAGTTAAATTATCCCTTGTTCTCCTAATTTGCTTATAATATCACTTTTTGTTTAAATCATGAACCCATTACAACTTTATCTTGTTATAAGGATGTTAGGTATAGGTCAGTGTATAGTTTCTGCATACTATTTTCAGTTTTGTCAAATTATGAGTTTTTATCTCAGAAGCTCAGAAGCTTTGGGTTTATCAAACTTAGATTACTATAGTCATTGATTATTGTATCTTGACAACCTAACTTATTCTATTTCTTAGCCTACACTATTCCTTAACCTACACTATTTCTTAGCCAGAACCTATTCTATTGATACACCAACCAAATGGTTTTGAAGATTACTGTTTCATGAAATAGTTTTAGGTCTGGTACAGCTAGGCCATCTTCTTTTGTAAGATGTTATTACAGAAAGTTACTTACTTGAAAAGGAGTTGCTTAATTGCAAAGGAGTTACTTAACAAAAATCCAGATAGAGAGGAAAGGTACTTTATATGTAAATTGTGTAATCCTTTAAAAAAAAAAAAAAAAAAAAAAAAACCTTTTGCATCTTCCACCTTCATAATTGTTCAATTAAAAAACTCCAGAGCCATAATAAATGATCCCCTAAATTTCCCTCCCTGTCCCCAACGTAGAAGTGTATGAAGTCTACAATTTCCCCACCAGTTTTATAAAGTAGATGCCAGTACTTGGAGGAGGGGAGGAGTTTTCCCTTTATGCTAACTTGTCCAGTTCAAATAAAAGTATACACATTAAAAGGGGAAAAATAGGTCTGACTGTGACACTCTCTTATTCAGTAAACTCCATGAGTTCCCTGTTATCTCCAGGATCAAATGGAAAATCATCTGTTAGACATCTAAAGCTCTACACAGCCAGATCTCTTCCTATCTTGCCAGTCACTTTACATTTTACTCCCTTCTCCATACTCTAGGAGTCTCCTCTCTATTTGTAGCACATCACATTCCCATCTCCCAATTCCCTGCTTTTCATTAATTGTCTTCCATGCTGCCCTTGTTCTTCCTTACTTTCAATATCTTGGTTCCCTAAGACCAAGCTTAAATTCAAGACCTTTCTCAGATTTCCTTTACTGCTGGTGACTTCTTTCTGAGACTGTTTCTCATATATGTGAATATATATGATATACATTGTATATATGTAAATACATAAATGCATTTATATATATATATATATATATATATATATTCACACACATATATATGTATATATACACACACACACATATATGTATATATATATATTATATTATATTATGATGTGTGTACAATACACCATCAAATCTCATTTTAGGAAGAGTTCTTTGGCACCCAAATAGAGAATGGACTTGAAGAGTGATACAAATGCACAACAGATACACATACATATGTAGACACACATGCACACATACATACATGCACAAACATACTTAATAGTACATAGCTACTTGCATATTGTCCTCCCCCCGGAATGGATGCATCTTGAAGACAGTGTTTTGGTCTTGCTCTGTATCCCTAGTACTTCCAACAATGACCAGCACATAGAAGTCACTAAGTAAATGCTTTTGACTGACTAATCACTTGCTGCTACTACATCTTCTTACTGTCATTCGACTTATTCCTGAGATATTCTCATGTATCTCTGTGCCACTGAATCCTTATTTTTCTTTAAAGCACAGCTCAGGTCCTGCTTCCTATAAGAAGTTTTTCCAGATCATAGCTGTTGTTAATCCCTATCCCTTGCCAGTCAAATCACAACTAATTCCACATTAAAACCAATAAGGAATTCTGTGAAATGGCAGCATTATTTGAATTCACAGAATTCAACCAATAAACAAATATTTATTAAGCACCTACCATACCTCAGGCACTATGTTAAGTACTTATCCATTCTACTATAATATTTGAATTATAATTTTATGTAAAATATGGTAATTGGTCCAGGCTAATGGAAATATTCAGCGCAAATTTGAATAACGCTGTCACTTCACAGGATTCATTATTCACATTAATGTAACCAAGCTACTTTACATTTATTCTGAATGTGTTTTGCATATGGCTGTTTGTATACATATTAATTTCTACCATTAGAACGTAAACTCCATAAAGATAGAAATGGTTTCAGTTTTGTGTAGCAAATAGTCCAGTTGGCTAGAATATGTGCCTGGGAATAACATGTTACTGGTTTAGAAACAGCCAGATTCTGAGAACTTTAAATGTCAGAAAGACAAGTTTGTATTTTTTGTTCTTATAGTTAGTAAGAGGGAGTGAACAGAAGAGTGACATGGTCATAGTGACCTGCTCTTTAGGAATATCAATGTGGCAATCATGTGGAAGATACTTTGGAGAGGAGACTGACAAGAGGCAGAGCATGAATTTAGAAGGCTGTTGTTGTCCAGATGGGAGGTGTCCAGTGCCAGAACTAGGAAAATGACTATGAGAATAGAAAGAAGGGGAAAGAATTAAAAGATGTTGCAGAGATAGAATAAATAGGACTTAGAAACTAATTGGACTGAGGGGAGAGGGATATGTGTTCAGGGAAACTGAAGAGTTAAGACTGATTAAGGATAGCAGAGTGATGCAAAAAATAAATAGGAACTATGAGAGCTGAGTTCAATTCTAGCCTCAAACACTTATTAGCTAAATGATCCTGGGTAAGTCAGGGAGCCTCTAGTTTCCTCATTTGTGTAATGGGGATAATAATAGCACCTATATCCCAATGTTGTTGTGAAGATCAAACTTTACATATATATATATTATGTATGCATATATAAAATCTTAGTACAGTGTCAGGTACACTGTACATGTTATATAAATGTTATTATTATTGTTATTAATTTATGAACCTGGTTGACTAGATGAATAATAGTATCATGATAGAAATAGGAAATTAGGAAAAGGTTAGTTCTTATTTCAGGTCTTTGATCAACTATAATATATTCTCTATAATATATTCTTCTTTTAAGATGACTTCATTAGCTTTGTACTTATCTTGTAATTACTAATTTGATTTTGTGTTTTTTTTTTTTTTTTAATACTATCAAAATTCTTTGAGGGAAAGATCTGTTTCATTATTGTCCTTGAATACCAGTCACTTATCATAGCTCCTTGCATATGACAAGTACTAAGTGAATGTTTGTTTAATCAAGTTGAAGTTATTCCATGGATATAAGAACACTAAAAACAGAGCTTTGGGATATTTAATTTCTTTATGGGTTGTTTTCCCCTTTTTTGTGAAACGGAGTGGATATTTGCCATTTTTTTTTGTTACCACAGAGATCTGTGACAATTTTAGAATAAAACTTCAGAAATATGATTGGAAGTCATTTCTAAATTAGAAATAAACATTCACAGAATTTAAGGACAATTCAGTACCCCTACTTAGTAAATCTAAAAAAAAAAAAAAAATAGAGCTCCATTTCTCCACCAACACTTCTCTCTCCCTCCCTCCCTTCCTCCCTCCTTCTCTCTCTTCCTCTTTCCTTCCCTCCTTCCTTCTCTCTCTCTCTCTCTCTCTCTCTCTCTCTCTCTCTCTCTCTCTCTCTCTCTCTCTCTCTCTCTCTCTCTCTCTCTTCTCTCTCTCTCTCTCTCTCTCTCTCTCTCTCTCTCTCTCTCTCTCTCTCTCTTCTCTCTCTCTCTCTCTCTCTCTCTCTCTCTCTCTCTCTCTCTCTCTCTCTCTCTCTCTCTCTCTCTCTCTCTCTCTCTCTCTCTCTCTCTCTCTCCCTCTCCTTCCTCTTCCTTCCCTTAGGAATGCTAGTACAATGCTAAACTAAGACTCCCCTTGAAGCATTCTTCAGTGTTCATGGGCACAAGACTTAACATTTGACAGATATTACCACCTGCTGGGCAGCTCCTAACAGTGCACCTTACATCATGATCAAGAGAAATTCTTTTTCTCTCTCTTGCTTCTCTTTCTCCTCCAATGAACCCTTTCTTATATACCAATGGCATTTCTGAATATGTTATTATATATTATTTCTGAAACTGAGTCTGTTCTTTTGGGTGCTTATGAACCTGTTCTTTGTGCAAAAAATTGAAGCAACAATAGACAACTGCTTTCCTCTGTTGGATGACTTTCTTCAACATAAGGAGTGCTTGGGTTCTGGGGGATGTAACCTTTCCTCATGGGAGTGAGAGTATTCTGAAATGTTTAAACAACTTGGACTAAATTGGTTACAGCAAGAAATTCAGCCTAGTACAGGAAATACAAAACTCAGAAAAGACACAGTCCTGCCCTCATGTGTCTTACAATCTAAGATAATTCTATGAGACAGACCAGACATATATACATATATTGATTATCTTTCTTTTTGTCATGGGATTTCTGTCTGTAACTTAGAGGAAAACGTCTTAAATTGTGGGTCTTGACTCCACGTTGATCGCATAACCAAATTTGGTTGGTGTGAAATTAAGATTTTTTTTGTCAGTAAATGTTCGATTTGTATGTCTATTTTTATACCTATATACTTGCATCACATAAAAATTTCTGGGGCAAAAGGGTCATGAATCAAAAAAGCTTAAGAAGCCCTGACAGCGCATTGTGTAAACCTCAGAAGTTTATGTGATTTGTACATGGCTAGACTATTAATAAATTACAAAGAGGGGATTTGAACCAGGTTTTCCTAATTATAGGCCCAGAATTTAATACAATATACCATATTGCTTCCAAAGCAAGTTTAATGTAAAAATTGCTTAGTAGTTTATAAGAGATTGAGAAAAAAAAAGTGCTCTATGAGATCTGAGTGGGAGTTCAAAATAGCATCTTTACAGAAATGGTATAAGCACTTATTATGGCTATAAAAAAGCTATGATACAACAGGTAGGGTGGGAAATGGGGAGGAATCTAAATTTAGCTTCCTTGAAATCAGCCCTGATGGGCATGCCTGTCAAGTTTCCTGATTTAGCCTCCTTACAATGTATTCCTTCCAAATTGAGTATTATTCTAAAGTACCATTTTGGTAATCTTACTTCATTAGTTAATATAATAATAATAATAATAATAATAATAATAATTCAATTACTCTCCATAGTTTAGTGAATAAGGTCTAAACTCTTTGTCTTTGAATTTAAAGCCATACTGACCTACCTTTGTAATTTTCAATATTCCATTTAGGTAAACTATTTGTGCATTCTCATTGGAATATTTATTGTGACTAAAACATGTCTTTTTTAAACTTTCTCATTTCCATAATTTTGTCCATATAACTCCCTTGACCAGAATCTCTTTCTCTGAATCATAAAAGTCCCATCCACCAAGATCTAGTTGAAATGATACTTCCTTCATCAAAACTTTTCCTGATTACCCTCAAGCATATAAGTGAGCATGGAATGGTCTCCTTTCTTCCATGCATAGGGGAGAGTCAATATGAATGCCAGGAATAGGAAAACAAAGTGTCTTATTTAAGGGACAATCAAAAAGCCAGTGCCATTAATTGAAAAATATACTTATATCTGTAAGATATTAAAAAATATAAAGCTATGATAGGAACATATTTTAAAAAGCTTTGAATGTCCAAAAGGGGATTTTAAATCTGTTTCTAGAGAGCAATGAAACTACAGGAATTTATTAAGTTAGCAGGTGACATGGTCAGACTTGAGTTTTAGGAAAATTAATTTGACAGTTGAGTAAAGCATAGACTCAATGAGAAAAGTAACTTGTGAAACACAGGCAGACCAAAAGGCTATTGGGGTAGTCCAGGAGAAAGTTATTGGTGATCACAGTTCGGGTCATCACATACTCACAAGTATGATGGCAGTATTAGAGATAAAATCTATAGGTCTTGTTAATAGATTGAATACAATGAATGAAAGAGAATGAAGAGTTGAGGATAAAAGGGAGGCTGCTGGTGTCCTAGACAGTTAAAGTTGGGAAGGTAAAGGGAAGTTTGAGGAGGGATGAAAAAAGTTTGGAAAAGTCAACGAGTGAGATAGGGAATTAATTAGGGACATGGAAAAGAATTACCTGAAGCTATGAATCCCTTTGTGTTGATATCTAATTTCAACTAATAGTTTCAGTGCTTCATGTATTTCAGAATATAAGAATTGGAAGGGAAATGAGTTCAATTTTTCCTTAATTACCCTTTCAGAAATAACTGGCTATTATATCTGTGCTTGAAAATACCCAGTGAGTGCATACCCTTTGACCCAGCAGTGCTACTACTGGGATTATATCCCAAAGAAATACTAAAGAGCGGAAAGGGACCTGTATGTGTCAAAATGTTTGTGGCAGCTCTTTTTGTTGTAACTAGAAACTGGAAGATGAATGGATGTCCATCAGTTGGAGAATGGTTGGGTAAATTGTGGTATATGAAGGTTATGGAATATTATTGCTCTGTAAGAAATGACCAGCAGGAGGAATACAGAGAGGCTTGGAGAGACTTAAATCAACTGATGCTGAGTGAAATGAGCAGAACCAGAAGATCGCTGTACACTTCAACAACAATACTGTATGAGGATGTATTCTAATGGAAGTGGAAATCTTCAACATAAAGAAGATCCAACTCACTTCCAGTTGATCAATGATGGACAGAGGTAGCTACACCCAGAGAAGAAACACTGGGAAGTGAATGTAAATTGTTAGCACTAATATCTGTCTGCCCAGGTTGCATGTACCTTCGGATTCTAATGTTTATTGTGCAACAAGAAAATGATATTCACACACATGTATTGTACCTAGACTATATTGTAACACATGTAAAATGTATGGGATTGCCTGTCATCGGGGGGAGGGAATAAAGAGAGGGGAGGATAATTTGGAAAAATGAATACAAGGGATAATATTATAAAAAATATATATATAATAAAAAAAAAAGAAAGAAAAGAAAATACCCAGTGAAAAGGGAAATAACTTCCCTCTACATTACAAGTTGTCCCTTCTACTTTTGAATATTATAATGCTTAGGAAATTTCATGGAGCTAAATCTTACTGTAGGTAACTTCTACATATTATTCCTGATCATGTCTTCTGTTGACAATTAAGTTTATCTCCTAGCAATTAAAATGGTCAAACAAACAGCCTAGGGTATGCATGCAATCTATAAAATTTCCAAATGCAAGTCTTCCAAATGACAATCTTTCAAATCTTTGCTATAGGGCATCTTTTCTTCAGGATGACTAGGCTCCATAGTTCACTATCCTTGGTTCCTTTAGTTGGTCGTTCAGTCATATCATCATCCTGTTTTTCCTCCTCTGCATGCATTTCAACTTATTAATGCCTTCTCTCCATTGCAATACCCCAAACTGAATATAGCATCCAAATTTTTTCTAACAAAAGCAAGCAGGAATAACTATCATCTATTTTTTGATCCAGATATGCCTCTTAATTCCACTTTTTTTTTTTTTTTTGAGATTTTTTTTGACTCATCACACTGGTGCCTTATTTTGAGTTCAAAGTTCACTCAGGGCTTCTTTTGTTTCCCAATCCCATCCCCATTGTCTGACTAATCTTATCTTTACAAATTGTTATCTATACAAACATCCCACCTTTCTTGAGTTATAAAATTGAATTTGAATTTCATTTTGTGGTACTAGACTATATATGAGCTGTTGGAATCTTTTTGGATTCTACCTAACATACAGCATCAAATATTTTTCTATGCCGGGTAGTTTTCCAAATAAAAATCATGATCTCTATGTCTTTATTGACGTCACTGATAAAGCTGTTAAATAGCACAGAGCCAAGGACAAATAACTGGGGCATTTCAATAAAGATTTCCTGCCAATTTGCTGTCAAACTATTGCTGAACACTCTATGACACCCATTACCAAATAAGTTAAAATCTAGTAAATTATACGTTCCTTCTAACCCACATTTCTACTTTTCAATGACAAGAAGAGTATGAATGATTTTTTTCTAATTCTTGTCTGAAATCTAGGTCTATTGTGTTTGCAATGTTTCCTTGACCTACCATTTGAGTGATCCAGTCAAAAAAAGGAAATTAATCTGGAGTGACCTATTTTTGACAGTAAGATTTTTGAAAGCCCACAATAAATAAATATATATTGAATGAATGAAAAGGTGATCAAGTTCTGATGAAGAATGAGTTGGGTTTTTTGGGGGGTTTTTTTTGTTGTTGTTGTTTTTTGTTTTTTGCATAGGTTAACAAAGGCAATAAGATCTGTTAAAAGTCCTTATGAACTGAAGTGTGAATTTCACATACTTTTTATTATTGACCCAATAAGAGAAACAGTTATGGACTGTCAGTTTTTGTTCCTTTCACCATGAGAATTCTAAGGCTATTCATTCAAACTTCTATATTAAATTTGATAGTGTGGAGAGATAGATGGATTAAAAACATTTTCATGTTTTCCTTATATTTCTTTGGTATTATTTTCTCGAAGTCCAATAAAAAATGACAATTTATCATAAATATCTTGAGTGTAATTGCCAGAATTTGGCAATTTTACATTTATTTTACATTTTATTCACAAGCTGGAAAAAGTTCTGAGTCTGGCCAACGTTTCCCAGTATGAGTTGTCATTCTTTTGGTGCAAGGTTAAAAAAAATAAAATTCTATTAGCAAAAATCTAAATTAAAATAAAAGAACATTGGTATTCATTACATGCTTAGTCATTTAATCACAACAGAAATTATACATATATACACATACATAACGTATTATTGTTATTGAACAATGTACCTGATATGTATGCATGTATTGTAGCAAAAAAGGAGAAAAGAAGGATTTGGGGGAGAAATATAATGAATGTTGTTTTAAGTATGTTGAATTTGAAATGCCTCTGCAACATCCAATTTGAAAGATTAAATAAGCACTTGATAATGTAGTACCAAGCCTGAAGAAATATTGCTAAATATGTCAACTTGTGAAACATTTACAGAAAGAATATAATTAAATCAATGGGAACTGATCAGATTACCAAGGGAGAAGGTTTAGATAAATGAGAGGATAGAATCAAGATCTGAACTGAGTCTTGGGGAATAATAAAAGTTATGGGGTCGGATATAGACAATGAGTCAACAAAAGAGATTTGGGAAGAGATCAAAGAGACAACAAAACCATTAAAAATCTGGAAAAGAAAGAGTATATAGCAAGAAAGATTTATTGGCAGTATAAAATGCTTCATGGATCTAGAGTAGAAAAATATTAGGAAAAGACAACAATTCAACAACAACAATCAAAATGGTAACTTTAGTTGAGAGATAAGGTAATTAAGTTAAAAACAATTGTGTCTACTCAATAAATTAAGTTTAGAAATTATGCTGGTGAGTTTTAGTGAACCATAGTTTAGAAATATAGTTCCATAGCACCCCCACATTGTACATGGTTAATAATGAGAGTAGCTATCCCTCCAGGGACACAACAGGGAAATCTAGGAATACTACATTGAAGAAGTAGCCCAAAGGGAATCAAATGCTACATATCACTTTCTTCAGCTCTATTCATCAGAAGATGAGTAAAAACAGAGGGATGGAGTAAACTAGCATTGGAAATTGGCAAGGGATGAATTGTAATAGGACCAGAAGGTAAGCAATTTGAAAGTAGATCATAATGTAGAATTGAATCAATTAGTTTTAGAGTTGAGATTGAGAAGTGAAGTCAGACTATAACAATGGCCTAAAAAAAAGTACATAAGAGTGAAAGAATAAGAGACGTTAATGAAGTCAAAGAATAAATTTAAGAAGGGCAAAGCATAGAGAAAGATGGAATGATTGGTTATGGTTAGAGCAATGTTGATGTTTTTAATTAAGGAAGTGGAACATTTATAGGTAATAGTAAGAACTAATGTATGATGAGTGTAGCTAAGGTGGGTTGATAACTATTCTCTAGGCCTTTTAAATGTTTTAAATGTCATCTCCTTATACTAGAAATATATACAATTGCTCAGCTCTTCAGTTGGACCCTCTAGTTTCCAGGTTATTTAAATTACCAAGCTATTAGGATGAAAAGGATTGTAGCTAATTCTTTCCAACCACCATATTTATTACTGGCCTATTTTTTTTTATAATATTATCCCTTGTATTCATTTTTCCAAGTTATCCCCCCCTCCCTCCATTCCCTCCCCCTGATGACAGGCAACCCAATACATTTTACATATGTTACAATATAACCTAGATACAATATATGTGTGTAAATACCATTTTCTTGTTGCACATTAAGTATTAGATTCCGAAGTTATAAGTAACCTGGGTAGATAGACAGTAGTGCTAACAATTTACATTTACTTCCCAGTGTTCCTTCTCTGGGTGTAGCTGTTTCTGTCCATCATTGATCAACTGGAAGTGAGTTGGATCTTCTTTATGTTGAAGATATCCACTTCCATCAGAATACATCTTCATACAGCATTGAAGTGTACAGCGATCTTCTGGTTCTGTTCATTTCTCTCAGCATCAGTTGATGTAAGTCTCTCCAAGCCTCTCTGTATTCCTCCTGTTGGTCATTTCTTACAGAGCAATAATATTCCATAACCTTCATATACCACAATTTACCCAACCATTCTCCAACTGATGGACATCCATTCATCTTCCAGTTTCTAGCTACAACAAAAAGAGCTGCCACAAACATTTTGGCACATACAGGTCCCTTTCTCATCTTTAGTATTTCTTTGGGATATTAAGCTCAGTAGTAGCACTGCTGGATCAAAGGGTATGCACAGTTTGATAACTTTTTGGGCATAGTTCCAAATTGCTCTCCAGAATGGCTGGATTCTTTCACAACTCCACCAACAATGTATCATTACTGCTCTATTTTTAATAGCCTTCTAAATATTAAATATATCTCTATAGATTAAAATTGGGGTAGAAAAGGAAACAGGGAAGAGAAAATATAGGAGAATAGTAATTTTCCAAAGTGCCTTAAAACACATACTTTTAAAAATTCTGCTCCCCACACTCATTTATGCTCATTTTTGCCCTGTCCTTAGGAATGTGAAAGACCAAAGAGTAAAAATTTAGTCATTAATCATTTATTAAGTGCCTACTAAATACAAGGAACCATGTCAAGTACTGGAGATACAAAGAAAGACAAAAGGCAATCCCTACCATTAAGAAGTTCAGTCTGATGAAAGAGAGGATTTGAAAAAACTATATTTGAACAATATATATGCAGGAAAAATGAGAAGAAATCAATAGATAGAAGTCATTGGAATTTAGAGAAATTGCAAAAGATAGGATTTTAGGGGACTTAAAGGAAGCAAGAAAAACCAAGTGAGGGATGAGGAGGGGAAACATTCTAGGCTTAGGAGATAATCAGTGAAAATGACTAGAATAGGAAATGAAATGTTCCATTTGAGGAATAGAAAGGAAGCTAGTGTCACTAGATCAAAGAATTTATAAAGATGGGGAGAGGAAGTCAGGCATAAGAAGACAGGAAAGAGGGGAATGGAAGGTTATGAAGGACAAAACAAATGATTTTATATTTTGTTCTTTAAATGACAGGAGTTTAAACTGAAATTTAAATAAACCTTAGTTTTAAAAAAGTCAGTTAAGTAGAGTTTGTTGAGTAGGAAGGTGACATGGTTAGGTCACCTAATTAGGTTAGGTCTCTTAATGCTTTAAGAGAATTGCTTTGGCAGCTGAATGGAGGATGGACCTAAATGCAGAGAGACTCTTTTCAGGCAGAATGGTCAGCAGGTTATTCCAATAGTTCAGGAATGGGGACACCAGATCCTGAACCAGGTGGTAATGATAGCAAATGTAAAAACAGGATGTATTTGAGAAATATTATAAAAGGTAAAGTTGATAGGTTTTTGGGGGGGAGTGGGTGATAAGAGATTTAGAATGTTATTTAGGTTATAAGTCTGGGTTATTGATAGGACAGTGCTGTCATTGCCAGTAATAGAGACATGGGGAAGGTTTGAGGAGAAAGATAATGATTTCGATTTTAAACATGTGGCATTTAGAATGTCTGCAGGATATCTAATTTGAGATGTTTAATAGGCAATCAGAAATGTAAGACTAAAGGTCAGCAAAGAATTTAGGGCAGGATAAGTAGATTTGGATATCTTAAATATGAAAATGGGAATTGAATCCAAGAGAAACTGATGAGTTCACCAAGTCAAATGATATGTAGACAAAAGAGAAAAAAATCCAAGTCAAAGCCCTTTGGGATATTCATGGTTTCATGAAATGCAGATACTGCAAAGGAGAGAAAGTCAGGTTGATAGGTGACATAATAAAAAGTAGAATCCTTAAATTATCTAGGGGCAGAAGTATTTACAAGTGAATTCTATAAAATATTTAAAGATCATTTAATTTCAATACTGTTTAAAGTGTTTGAAAAAAAAAGATGGAGTCCTATCAAATTTTTTATGACACAAATATGATGTTGATACTTAAATGAGGAAGGGCCAAAACAGAGAAAGAACAATTTAGACAATCTCTCTAATGAGTATTGATATAAAAATTTTAAATAAAATATTAGCAAAGAGATAATAGATATTTATTATCTTAGCATGTGGATATAATGGTTCTCTAGTTCACACATATTCAGTATGCTATAATGATGTAATTGCAATAGGGTATTTAAGGGATGAGAGGACTGGAAGTGAGACATTCCATCTTTGACCCTCATCCTAATGGCTCTCCTGCTTCCCCCACTCCTTCACTATGATCAAGATTGGGTCAGACTGTGACAGACACAGACTGTAAAGGAGACAATAAAGACTCTAGACTCTATTCCTGACTATCGTCATGGTGACTATCCTGTTGACACCAAGGTCCATCCGGAGGACTTCCAGAAAGCTAGTCAGGACATTACAGAGTTAGACTAGGCAATAATCATAGACTAGCAAATAATAGAGAATCAACTAAAAAAATCTACTTGAAATAATTAACATTAGCAAAGTTGACTTCCGGCCAAGATGGCGGCGTGGAGGCAGACAGCTGCTTGAGCTCCTCGTCTTCTCTCAGAACTTACTTCATGACAAGCCTCTGACTTAATGCTTGACCCAGAAAGAAATCCACAAATTATCACCAAGAGAAGACATCCTTGAAAGTCCCCAGAAAAGGTCTGTGTTTGTTCGGGGGAGGGTCAATCAGACTGGGCGCAGACTGAGGGCAGACAGCCAGAGCAAAACAGGCAGCTCACACAGCTCAGACCGGAGGGGGAGGGGTGTGATCTCTGCCGTTTCTGTGAAAGGGCTTTTGCCCCAGTGTGGATGCTCCGTCTTGGCAGCAAGCCAGGAGCGGTGGAGAGGGTGTACACTGGAGGTGAAGATTAAAACCCCAGAAAGCCAGCGTCTCTCAGAGCCCGGCCACCCCCAACCCCCACCTGGACTGACTTGGTGCATTCTCGGAGCCTCAGAGCACAGACTCAGTACAGTCATTGCTGTTCTGTTAGTGGCTCTCTGCTGCCCTACCCCCAGTCTGTAGAGGAAGCCCATTAATACCATCCAGCCCCATCCCCCGCAAAACAGACCAATTGTTTCTCTTGTCAGTTTGTTTTCTTTGATTCCTACTCTGACAAAATGAACAAAAAAATCAAAAGGGCTCTAACCATTGACAGCTTCTGTGTGGAGAGGGAGCAGACTTCAAATGCTGAGGAGACTAGGAACAGACTGTCCCCAGATGTATCCCCTGGGAGGGATATAAGCTGCTCCTCAATACAAAAGAACCTCATAGAGGAAATCAAAAAGGCTCTCACAAGAGAGCTGGAAGAGAAATGGGAAAAGGAAAGGGAAGCTTGGCAAGAGAGCCTGGAGAAGTCATCCCATGCATTCAAAGACAGAATGGATAAAGAAATCAAATCATTGAGAAACAGGATTAGTGAGCTGGAAAAGGTAAACAACTCCAAGGAAAACAGGATTAGAGAGCTGGAAAAAGAAATCAGCTCTCTAAAAAATACAATGGAAAAAAATTCCATAGAAGATAAAAACTCAATTGGACAATTACAAAGAGATATAAAAAAAGTGAGTGAAGAAAATACATCATTGAAAATTAGACTGGAACAAGTAGAAATGAATGACTCAAGGAGAAACCAAGAGGGAGTCAAGCAAAACCAGAGAAATGAGACAATTGAAAAGACTGTCAAGTACCTTACCAGAAAGACAACAGACCTGGAAAACAGATCCAGGAGAGACAATTTGAGAATAATCGGACTCCCTGAAAAATGGGAGGAAAAAAAGAGCTTGGACACCATTTTCGAGGAAATTATCAAAGAGAACTGCCCAGATGTTTTGGAAACAGAGGGTAAAATAGACATTGAGAAAATTCATCGATCACCTACTGAAAGGGACCCTAAAATCAAAACGCCAAGAAATATAGTGGCCAAGTTCAAGAACCATCAGACAAAGGAAAAGATATTGGAAGCTGCTAGAAAAAAACAATTCAGATATGGAGGATCCACAATAAGGATAACCCAGGATCTAGCAGCGTCCACATTAAAAGAACACAGGGCCTGGAACATGATATTCCGAAAGGCTAAGGAACTTGGTATGCAGCCAAGAATAACTTACCCAGCAAGAATGAGCATCATTTTCCAGGGAAGAAGATGGACATTTAACGAAATAAATGAATTCCATCTATTTTTGATGAAAAAACCAGACCTACATAAAAGGTTTGATCTTCAAATACAGAACTCAAGAGACTTCTAAAAAAGGTAAAAAGAAATCTTGAGAACTATACTTCTGTCAAAAAAATATGTAAAGAACATATGTACAATTTGTCTTAGAAACTAGAGGTGGAAAGGAGATTATATCATAAAAAAATATAAAGTGGTGGTACTACATCTCATGAAGAGGCAAAGGTAACCTATTATATCTGAGAGAAAGAAAGGAGGGAGATGAACATAGCGTGTATCAATAGACATATTCGATTTATGGTGAAACTTCTTCCACTTCATTGAAAAGTGAAAGGGAAGGAGTAAGCTAAGGGGAAGGGAATACAGTAATTTCGAGGAAAAGGGATAAAATAAGGGGAGGATCTTTAAGGTGGGGGAGGGATCCTAAAAAGGGAGGGCTGTGAAAAGCAAGTGGTGTTTACCAGTTTAATACTGGATAGGAGGGTAAAAGGGAAGGAAAGGGGAAAAGCATAAGCAGGGGTTAATAGGATGGCAAGCAATATAGAATTAGTCCTTCTAACCATAAATGTGAATGGGGCAAACTGCCTCATAAAGAGGAAGCAGTTAGCAGACTGGATTAAAAGTCAGAATCCTACTATATGTTGTTTACAGGAAACACACCTGAAACAGGATGAGACATTCAAACTAAAAGTAAAAGGGTGGAGCAGAATCTATTATGCTTCAGGCAAAACCAAAAAAGCAGGAGTAGCCATCCTCATCTCAGATCAAGCAAAAACAAAAATTGATCTAATTAAAAGAGATAAGGAAGGGCATTATATCCTGCTAAAGGGAAGCATCAATAGTGAAGCAGTATCAATATTAAACATGTATGCACCAAGTGGTGCAGCATCTAAATTCTTAAAAGAGAAATTAAGAGAGCTGCAAGAGGAAATAGATAGCAAAACTATAATAGCGGGAGATCTCAACCTTGCACTATCAGAATTAGATAAATCAAACCACAAAATAAATAAGAAAGAAGTCAAAGAGGTAAATAGAATACTAGAAAAGTTTGATATGATAGATCTTTGGCGAAAGCTAAATGGAGACAGAAAGGAATATACTTTCTTCTCAGCAGTTCATGGAACCTATACAAAAATTGATCATATACTAGGGCATAAAAACCTCAAAATCAAATGCAGTAAGGCAGAAATAGTAAATGCATCCTTTTCAGACCATAATGCAATCAAAATAACATTTCATAAAAAGCCAGGGGAAAATAGACCAAAAAATAATTGGAAACTAAATAATCTTATACTAAAGAATGATTGGGTAAAACAGCAAATCATAGACATAATTAATAACTTCACCCAAGAAAATGACAATAATGAGACATCATACCAAAATGTGTGGGATACAGCCAAAGCAGTAATTAGGGGAAGTTTTATATCTCTACAGGCCTACCTGCATAAAATAGAGAAAGAGAGGGCCAACGAATTGGGTTTACAACTAAAATTGCTAGAAAAGGAACAAATTAAAAACCCCCAGACAAACACAAAACTTGAAATTCAAAAAATAAAAGGTGAGATTAATAAAATTGAAAGTAAAAAAACTATTGAATTAATTAATAAAACTAAGAGTTGGTTTTATGAAAAAACCAACAAAATAGGCAAACCCTTAGTAAACCTGATTAAAAAAAGGAAAGAGAAAAAGCAAATTGATAGTCTTGAAAATGAAAAGGGTGAACTCACCACTAATGAAGAGGAAATTAGAACAATAGTTAGGAGCTACTTTGCTCAACTTTATGCCGATAAATTTGATAACTTAAATGAAATGGAAGAATACCTTCAAAAATATAGCTTGCCCAGATTAACAGAGGAAGAAGTAAGTAGTCTAAATAGTCCCATCTCAGAAAAAGAAATAGACCAAGCTATTAACCAACTTCCTAAGAAAAAGTCCCCAGGACCAGATGGATTTACAGGTGAATTCTACCAAACATTTAAAGAACAACTAACTCCAATGCTATGTAAACTATTTGAAAAAATAGGGATTGAAGGAGTCCTACCAAATTCCTTTTATGACACAGACATGGTACTGATACTTAAACCAGGTAGATCGAAAACTGAGAAAGAAAACTATAGACCAATTTCCTTAATGAATATTGATGCTAAAATCTTAAATAAGATATTAGCAAATAGACTTCAGAAAATCATCCCCAGGATAATACACTATGACCAAGTGGGATTTATACCAGGAATGCAGGGCTGGTTTAATATTAGGAAAACTATTAGTATAATTGACCATATTAATAATCAAATTAATAAAAACCATATGATCATCTCAATAGATGCAGAAAAGGCATTTGATAAAATCCAACATCCATTCCTACTAAAAACGCTTGAGAGTATAGGAATAAATGGACTATTCCTTAAAATAATAAGGAGCATATATTTAAAACCTTCAGTAAACATCATATGTAATGGTGATAAACTAGAACCTTTCCCTGTTAGATCAGGAGTGAAACAAGGTTGCCCACTATCACCATTACTATTCAATATAGTACTAGAAACTCTAGCCTTGGCAATAAGAGCCGAGAAAGAGATCCAAGGAATTAGAGTAGGAAATGAAGAAATCAAATTGTCACTTTTCGCAGATGACATGATGGTATACTTAGAGAACCCCAAAGACTCTGCTAAAAAGCTATTAGAAATAATTCAGAATTTTAGCAAAGTCGCAGGATACAAAATAAATCCACATAAATCCTCAGGATTTTTATACATTACCAACACAATCCAACAGCAAGAGATACAAAGAGAAATTCCATTCAAAATAACAGTCGATAGTATCAAATATTTGGCAATATATCTACCAAAGGAGAGTCAGGAATTATATGAGCAAAATTACAAAACACTTGCCACAAAAATAAAGTCAGATTTAAATAATTGGAAAGACATTCAATGTTCTTGGATAGGCCGAGCGAATATAATAAAGATGACAATACTCCCCAAACTAATCTATTTATTTAGTGCTATACCAATCAGACTCCCAAGAAACTATTTTAATGACCTAGAAAAAATAACAACAAAATTCATATGGAAGAATAAAAGGTCGAGAATTGCAAGGGAACTAATGAAAAAAAAGTCAGAGGAAGGTGGTCTAAGTGTACCTGATTTAAAGCTATATTATAAAGCAACAGTCACCAAAACCATTTGGTATTGGCTAAGAAATAGACTAGTAGATCAGTGGCATAGGTTAGGTTCACAGGACAAGATAGTGAATAAAAATAGCAATCTAATCTTTGACAAACCCAAAGATCCCAAATTTTGGGATAAGAATTCATTATTTGACAAAAACTGCTGGGAAAACTGGAAATTAGTATGGCAGAAACTAGGCATGGACCCACATTTAACACCACATACTAAGATTAGATCAAAATGGGTCCAAGATTTAGGCATAAAGAACGAAATCATAAATAAATTGGAGGAACATGGGATGGTTTACCTCTCAGACTTGTGGAGGAGGAAGGAGTTTGTGTCCAAGGGAGAACTAGAGACCATTATTGATCACAAAATAGAACATTTTGATTACACCAAATTAAAAAGTTTCTGCACAAACAAAACTAATGCAAACAAGATTAGAAGGGAAGTAACAAATTGGGAAAAAATTTTTACAGTTAAAGGTTCTGATAAAGGCCTCATCTCCAAAATATACAGAGAATTGACTTTAATCTATAAGAAATCAAGCCATTCTCCAATTGATAAATGGTCAAAGGATATGAACAGACAATTTTCAGATGATGAAATTAAAACTATTTCCACTCATATGAAAGAGTGTTCCAAATCACTATTGATCAGAGAAATGCAAATTAAGACAACTCTGAGGTATCATTACACACCTGTCAGATTGGCTAACATGACAGGAACAAATAACGATGAATGTTGGAGGGGCTGTGGGAAAACTGGGACACTGATGCATTGTTGGTGGAGTTGTGAAAGAATCCAACCATTCTGGAGAGCAATCTGGAATTATGCCCAAAAAGTTATCAAAATGTGCATACCCTTTGACCCAGCCATACTACTACTGGGCTTATACCCCAAGGAACTACTAGAGAAGGGAAAGGGTCCTGTATGTGCCAAAATGTTTGTGGCAGCCCTTTTCATAGTGGCTAGAAGCTGGAAGATGAATGGATGTCCATCAATTGGAGAATGGTTGGGTAAACTATGGTATATGAATGTTATGGAATATTATTGTTCTATAAGAAATGACCAACAGGAGAAATATAGAGAGGCTTGGAGAGACTTACATCAACTGATGCTGAGTGAAACGAGCAGAACCATTAGATCATTATACACTTCAACAATGATACTGTACGAGGATGTATGCTGATGGAAGTGGATTTCTTCAACATAGAGAAGAGCTAATCCAATTCCAATTGATTAATGATGGAAAGAACCAGCTACATCCAGAAAAGGAACAATGGGAAATGAATGTAAACTGTTATTTTTACCTTCTGAATCCAATTCTTCCTGTGCAACAAAAAATTCGGTTCTACACACATATATTGTATCTAAATTATACTGTAATATATTTAACATATATAAGACTGCTTGCCATCTGGGGGAGGGGCTTGGGGGAGGAAGGGAAAAAATCTGAATAAAAGTAAGTGCAAGGGATAATGTTGTAAAAAATTACCCATGCATATGTACTGTCAAAAAATGTTATAATTATAAAATAAAATAAAAATAAATAAATAAATTAAAAAAAAAAAAAACATTAGCAAAGTTGTAGCATATAAAACAAATCCCTATAAATCAATATTCCTATATATTACCAACAAAGTCCAGCAGCAAGAGATAGAAAAAGAAATCGCATTTAAAATAACTATAGACAAAATTATTCAGGAATCTACCTGCCTAGACAAATCAGGAACTATATATACACAATAATAAAATACTTTTCACATAGACAAAGTCAGACGTAAATAATTGGGAAAATATCAATTGCTCATGGGCAGGCCTGACTAATATGATAAAAATGACAGTTCTAGCTGAATTAATTTACTTATTTAGTGCCATTTCAATCAAAGTGACAAAAATTATTTTATAGAACTAGAAAAAAATAAAAATAAAATTCATCTGGAAGAATAAAAGATTAAGAATATCAAGGAAAGTAATGGGAAAAATGCAAAAAAAAAAAAAAAAAAGGGGGGGGGGCTAGTTATACCATATCTAAAGTGATAATCATCAGAACTAGTTGGTGCTAACAGAATGGTGGATCAATAGAATAGATTATGTACATAATATACAATAGTCAATGACAATAGTAATTTACTCTGATAAATCCAAAAACTCTGGTTTCTGGGATTAGAACTCACCATTTGACTAAAACTGCTAAGGAAATTGGAAAATAATGTGGGAGAAAGTAATCCTTGATTAGCATTTCATACCATATACCAATACAAAGGTCAAAATGTATATATGATTTAGACATAAAGGTAAACAAATTAGGTTAGCAAGGAATAGTTTACCCGGCACATTATGGAGAAGGAAAGAATTTATGATCAAAAAAGAGATAGAGAACATTATGAAATGCAAAAGGGATAATTTTGATTATATTAAATTTTTAAAAGTTGTGAAAAAAAATCCAATGCAATCAAGATTAGAAGAAAAGTAGAAAACTAGAAAACAATTTTACAAGCAATGTTCTGATAAAAGTCTCATCTCTGCAATACATAGATAACTGAGTCAAAATTATAGGAACACAAGCAATTCTCCAATTCAAAAATAGTCAAAAGATATGAGCAGGAAGTTTTCAAATGAAAAAATTAAAACTATCTACAATCAAATAAAAATTCTCTAAATCACTATTGATTACAAAAAAGCAAATTAAAACACTTCAGCGGTATTACTTTACACCTCTCAAATTGCCTAAGAGGACAAAAAAGGAAAATGATAAATGTTGGAGGGGATGTAGAAAAATGGAATACTGATGCATTGTTGGTAGAGTAGTGAACTGATCTAAATGACCAAACTCTACATATTGTTTAATCTAGTAGGGTCATTAATGGGTCTATATCTCAAAAAAGAAAAAAAAAATCCTTAAAAGGAAAAAAGTACCTTCATGTCCACAAATGTTTGTAGCAGCTCTTTTTATAGTGGCAAGGAATTGGAAATTGAGTGGATGCCCATCATTTGGGGAATGGCTGAATAAGCTAAGGTATTTGAAAATAATGGAATATTATTGCTCTATTAGAAATGATAAACAATCTGATTTTAGAAAAAATCTGGAAAGATTTATATGAACTGATGCTGAGTGAAATGAGCAGAACCAGAGGAACATTGTATATAGAAACAGCAACATTATATGATAATCAACTTTGATAGAGTGCTCTTCTCAGTAATACGATTGAGAATAATTCCAAGACTCATGATAGAAAATACCATACACATCCAGATAAAGTATCCTATTTTCCCTTTTTTGTTGTTTTTTTCTTTCTTGAAGTTTTTTTTTTTTCTTTTGTTTTGATCTTCTTTCACAGCATGTCAAATGTGGAAATAGGTTTAATATATTGTACCTAACAAAACTAAAAAAATAAAGAAAAAGTCAGAAAACTTTGTAGAGAATTATAAAGAAAGTAAATATGCCTTGTAGATGGCTTTCTCAAGGAGTTTAGACATAAGATGCAGGAATGATATAAGGCAGCAATTAATGGGATCGAAAAATCAAGTGAGTTTGTTTTTGGATAGGGGAAGACATGAGGGACAGGAAAATAAGAAAGGATTGAAGAAGAATGAAAAGATTTAGAAAAATCTCTATAGCTAATGAGATAATAAGTTAATTAGGAGGGTATAAAAGGATGATCTAGAGCAGTGAGGAACATTGTTGAAGTTATCAACTCATTGATAGTTATGTATTTGTAGTGGATCCAGTCAAAATGGTTACATCATCTTCTCCATCTTGGTTGAGCTGCACGTGGGTAGAAACAAAAGTAGAAAATAGTAATGAGAGTAATCCAAGATTGAGACTTATATGGGCATAATTAGTTATCTGATAAGAGGGCAAGAGTCTAAACAGAAAGGATAGTAAAGAGTTGAACAAGTTCACCAAGGAGTCAAAATGGAACAAAGGATGACAATTTGGCTATTGAGGGGCCAAGGGATTGGAAATCCCTTGTGGATGAAGGGCAATATTTGGTCATTGAAGGCAGAGAGAGAGGTGAAAAGTTAGTGGAATGTGATCAGATAAGAGAATTTCAGAGTTTATGAACATAGAGATAGTACATTTGTGATGACATATGCATCAAAGGTGTATTTGTGTGTTACTGAGGTAAGGTAGGTCTGAAAAGTAGTAGTTTGAGGAACGTGTAGATTAGGATGTTTGAGGTAATATTAATATGCATGTTGAAAATACCTACTATAAATTCGGGAGTTGGGGAGGAAAGAATGATTATGATCCAGGTATTGAACTTGTCAAACAAGGAAATGTCATAGAGATCTGTAGATTGGGTGGTACAGGTGGATTGCATTAACCTCAAAGGTTATGATGGTGACAGTGGGAAATAACAAATGTGTCAATGAAGAGACTGCCCCATTCTCCCTGTGAGACCTATAGTGGAAAAGATAGCCATGGAGACTGTATCATCAGGAAGGAGCCAACTATCAGTGAGAGCCAAAAGATGAAAAGGAGTTGGAAAAAAAATTATTTAAAATGAAAGAAAGTTTGTTGTCTATGGACCAGGCATTGCAGAAGGCACAATGGAATGGGTGGATAGTGTTTGATTAGAACTTTGTAGAGAGTAGGTTGAAGGGAATGGTAATAAAGAATCATGTATACATAATTCTAGGTCTATTGTTTTGGAGTTCTTTTTTTTTTTCCTTTTGAAAAATAAAGGTTTAGGTATACCTTTAAAAAAAATCTCTAAAGACTTGATTAGATTAACTTAATCTAACTTTTTCCTTCAAAGATTGTTTATTGATTGGCTCTTCCATGTAATGATTGGATCTCTTTTTAAAAATTAATCAGATCAAATAGTTGAATACAGTAGGACAAAAATCCCTCTTATGAAACTGGTTTTTGACAGTAACTTTGTGGGAAAATAATCTGGATTTTACTAAATCTTGACATTTTTTCTCACTCTCTTGGAGGTTAATCAAAATTATTTTTTTCATGTTAAAAATACAATACTTGACCCTTTCATTTTTAAGCAGTTGCTTGATTTGTCTTTTAAAAATGAGCTGAGCAAATATATTTAAAATTGTGATGACTAAATCAATAATTTACAGCACAAATTGCAGTGGTTTGCAGTTGGAAGCCCTGGGTTCAAATCCCAATTCTGACTCTGATTCAATTAATGCTTTGAAGCACTTCATTTAACTTTTCTGGGACTCTGCTTTCTTATCTTTGAAATGGAAGAGGTGGGATCTGAACTGGATAAACATAAAGTCTTGACCTTAAAAAATAAACCACACAGGTATCAACTGGGGAAGGTGAGACTAGACAATATTTCACATGACAAAGACCTCTGGATTTTAGTGAATTGCCAACTTTGTAAGAGTATTTAGAATGAGACAACAATAAAAATGTTAATAAAATTTTATTTATTTGTTTTTTTAACAGAATGAGAAAGGAGATATAATTACAAACACTCAATCAACTAAAATTCATTAAATTACCATTAAAATGTGCCAGGCATTGTACTACATGTTGGAAACACAAATATAAAAGTGAGATGACTCTTGCCTTCAAAGAACTTACATCCAACTAAGGAATATACCATATTTTATGTAAATATTTAACATATTTATATAAAAGTAAATACTATTCATCTATCTTTCTTTCTATCTACATATATATAGAGAGAGAGAGAGAGAGAAAGAGAGAGAGAGAGAGAGAGAGAAAAAGAGAGAGAGAGAGAGAGAGAGAAGTGTCAGAAAGAAGAATTTGTATTTTGTTCTATTGACCATAGAAACAGACCAGAGCTTCCAAATCTGTAGAGTGATATAATCAGACATGCACTCTAGGAATATTCATTTGGCATCTGTGCAGCAGATGGATTGCAAAGAAGAAAGATTGGGTATATGGAAATTAATTAAGAGATTTTTTTCAATGGTTTGGGAAAGGGGTGATGAATGTTTGAACTACCATGACAACTTCATGAGGAAAGAAAATGGTATAGATATAAATGATGTTGAGAAGGAAGAACCAGTTAGACTTTACAATACTTGAATATGGTTAAGGGATTAAGAGAAAAGGTGATATTTTGTATCTTTGCAATATTGCAAATTTGTATAACTGGAAGGATAGTGGCAACCTTTAAAAAAACTGGAAAATGAAGAGGAAAAGTATGTTTAGGTGGAAAGATAATGAATTTTGTCTTAAAGACATTTAATTTTCAGTCATTAAAGTGGAAATGCCCAGTAAGTAGTAGGAGATATATCATTGGAGTATATTTATAGTCACTTGCATAGAGATGATAGTTAAATTCAGAAGAACTAATGAGATCATCTTAAGAAAGAATGAATGTGTATATAGTGAAGAGGAGAAATCCCTGGGATATATTCACACACAAAGATTAAAACATCTTTAGAAATGTGCCAAAAGAAAATTTATAAAAGAAGTTGTCAGATTTTCTGCAGTTGAATTTTAAAGTCCTTCTACTGAAGACTTTTATCATGCTAGATTGAGACACAGGACATCTTGTCAGCATTTTGCTCCTCATTGGCCTTTTTCCCTGACCTGTGGACACTTCTGAAGAATGGTCTCTAAAACTAACAGGGGGCCAAATGTTCTCAGAGTAACTAGTGCATAATGGACTTTAGTTCTGCTTGTAAAATTAAAAAGGATATTAATCTCAACTCTCATTTTCTGTTGAGGGAAGAATGGTAGTAGACTAGCAATTGTTGCTCAGAAATTGCTCTAATTAGCAATCTTGGTGATAAGGAACCTATAGGTTTTACCCAAATTGCAGAAACTTATGTTTGGTTTTTTTTCTTCTATTATGATTAATGTGTTATCTTCTTAAACACATGGACTTTTTTTAAGTAAAATTTTAAATACACACATACACACACAAAATGGATGATGATCCTGCAAAGGAAACATAAAAGGATCAGTTACTCAAACAAATTGAAAGAGAACCACATCAGAATAAGTTCACAGAAATTCTAGGAGGAGAAAAGTATCTAGAGGCAGGCAGTTGTTAACAGTATCAAATATTTCAGAGAGGTCAATAAAGATGAGGAAAATCCCTTAGATTTAGCAATAAAGGCATCACGTGTGGCCTTGGGGAGAGCAGTTTCAGATGAGTGGCAGACATTGCCAGATTGCAAGGGGTTGAGAAGCAAGTAAGAGATCAAAAAGGCTTTAGGAGATATATTTTAAGAGAAACTTTGACAAACTTTGATGTGTCCACAGGAGAGCAATCAGATTGGTACAGGGTCTGTAAACTATGTATTATGAGAAACAGTTGAAGGCAATGAATCTGTTTATTCTGGCAAAGAACAAATTTATAAGGAAAAGTATAGCTGCCTTCAAATATCTGAAAGGCTGCCATGTGAAAGAGGGTTTAGATTTGTTCTATATAGCCCCATTTGGCAAAAGTAGGAATAATGGTGGAAATGAGGGGAAAAGAGATTTCAGCTTAGCATAAGGAAAAAGTTGTGGACAATTAACAATGTTCACTACTGGTGACATGGACTCTCCATCCCTGAAGGTGTTTAAGCAGAACAAATTAATCGTGAATACTATCTGGGATGTTGTAGAGAGATTTCCTGAATTGAATAGAAAGGTAAATTAGAGAAACTTTAAGTTCCTTTCAGATTTTAAGTTTTTATAATTCTTTGAAATGCCGTTTGATCTTTCAAAACACTTACCAATAAATTCACAGGAAAGACATAGAGTTTTATTTTTAATATGAGCCTAACTCTGGTAAAGACATTTTTTGAAAGAACCTGACATAAACCTTAAGATCTCTGAAAGTGAGAAAAATGATGTGATTATATTTTAATTACCATTTTTGTTTTCTATCCTACCACATCAAAATATTTTCTACCAAACTATCTACCAAACTAGATACAGCATATATCAAAAAAGACTTTATCTCTTATTTCTCTCTGGTAAGGTACCTCTGGGATAAAATAATATTTCAAAATTTTACTGTCTTATATCAAAGAATCATGGGAATGCAGGGTCCTAATATAGCAGGTATTCATAATACCTCCTGGAAGTTGACTGAAGAAAGAAATCAATGGTACAAAAGGGAAGGTATGAAAAGTATGTCAGTAGACACTTCCCAGCATCTCTATTCAATATTCTTGAAAAAACTTCTCACTCTTCTGTCCATTCAACCACTTGGATACCTGCAGGTAGAGGTAGATATCATACCCACTGAAGCCCAATCTGGGCACATTGAAGAATGAACTAAAAGACATCTTTTTAGAGCTGCAGTAATGAACACAGAGATCTAAATGATGGCAATGCAGAGGTTATGGAATTAAGTAGCACGTGAGACCAGTCAAGCAGAATCAGGAGACAGTCAGTGCTACCATGAAACGTCATCCAGAAGTGACATCTGCTAGAAAGACAATCCCAAATCCCTAGTGTTTCCTTTTGTTCAATCTAATCAATCTGTGAGTTGCCATTCAAGTTCCTGCATTCAAGGAAATTGGATTCTAATAGAGGAAGACAACATGTTTTACACATATGCATACATATATATATATATATGTATGTCTATACATATGTGTCCATAAATATATGCATGTGTAGAAATGATGGCCAGGGAGGAAAATAGAGCTAATAATAGTTCAACTTCACAAGGCTTGTTGGGAGGATCAAATAATACATTGTATGTAAAGTATTTAGAAAAATTTAAGCCACCATGTATTTGTGAGCTATAATTATTGTCTCATAAATATTTCTGAGGTTCCCTTTAATGAAAGCCAATGGGAAAACAGAATTCATTTACAAATTTTTATATAAGTGCAAATGGTTCATAATGTGAGAGACATATGCATAAAGTTCTCTTTCTCTATAGCTGTGTCTGTAAAATTAACCGTCCTTTGCATCTCTCAAAGCAACCATTAATAGCTCGATCCCAGGAAAAGCAATACTGTATTTCTAGACTGTGTGGTGGGACTGGTTGCTTAGCATTTCAAGTAAATCTTACAAAACTGTTGGCATTAGGATCAAACTTTCTCAGTTGAATGAATTAAGTAATCATATAATAATACAGAGCATATTAGAAAAGAATTTCCATATTATAGAATTGGATATTCCCACCTCGCAGATCTGCTACCACCAGTATAAAGCTTCAGCCAAGGAGAAAGTAATTTGATATTATACAAAGTTCTTATTAAGCAAATACAATGAAATGGTGCCGAGTTTTATGTTGCATTAGCCAAGTTAAATGCTTTTTATTAGGACTCATTAGGATGAGGGATAACTCAGAGCTGTGGATTCATTAGCCAATGGCTGACCCTTTGAGGTACAATGATTAAACAGCTCAGGGCTTAAAAATGAGAACTGGGCCACACACAGAAGATTTTGCATGTTTGGCTTCTTCTTCCCCAGCTGAGATCTCTGAGGAAAGGTCAGGGAAGAGATGTTGGGCCTGACTACAGGTTGGAATGAAATGTGCGCGTCATTCTAAAGCTGTTAATTTGACAAAATGCAGAAGCCCCCAAAAGAGAGAAAATTATGAACTGAAATATGTGTTTGGATGGATATATTCTCTTTCCAGGACGCCACAACACATGTATTAACTGATCCTCCTGTTTGGAAAAGACAAACAAAAATTAATTCTGGGCTGTGGCAATCTTGTAGTTCATTTATTGTCTTTTTAGAGCATGTATTTCTGTGCATGAATTTACATGCATAACTTCTTGCTGGAGGTTTATATGTGAGTAATCATTAACCATGACCTGTCTGTTCTGAAAAAAGATTCTTCCAGAGATAAGAGAGCTGGATAGGTCTATCACATATTTAAAGTAGGAAATTTCTAATCTTTAGAAAACTAAATTGCAGCTTCTTCATGGAAGGATATATACATATGTATACACACATATACATATAAACACACACATATATATGTATATATGGATATTTACATATGTACTTACACATGTATACACATACTTAAATGGGTATATATACACATGTATATGTATATATGTATACATATTTGCATATATATATTTCTACACAAACACTTGCAATATTCAGGAAGCAAATTAATTTCACCAAAAAACGGGAGGCATTCAGCTGTGCTTAAGAAGAATAGAATTTGGTTGGTAACATTCAAAAAACATCAGAAATATATCAGTGTATCAAAGACTTCTGAAAATGGCTTTTCTCATGTCCTACAGCTAAAGGAAGAGGAGGCAGACATTAGGTTGTTGGCTTTAGACTGTACTCTATAGCCCTTAAAACATTTCCCCATCTATTCCCACTATCAAGAAGCAGATGATGCTAATATAAACAGAGAGGGAAAGACTGGCAAGGGTGACAGTCTTTATGATTGGGGTGCTGGGAGTAATTTTCACTAGGGCCCTGACTGTATGGACTGAGATATTTTACCCTGAAAGACAAAGAAAGTGTCAATTGGTTCTAGAACTCCATCCACTAATATACCTTTCCAGTCCTTGAGGCATAAAAAGGCCAGGCCCTTTCATTAAGGATGAGAGCCTCTTAGACTGGACACACATCTCTCTGCTCTTTCACTGCTATTTCAGTGCTCTAACACTGTATTCACCTGGCCCATCCCACTCTGCTAACCAGAGGTTCTCCACATAAAGTGAAAGAGAACAACATCTTTGTGTATTATTTATTGTGTAATTTTCCTGGTAAAGAAACTTCTTTTTTGTTAAGTTTGGATAATATTTGATTCTCTTATTTCTTTCTTAATCCCAAACTTGAACTACTGGACTAGTCTCAATCAGATTTGATCAACAATCCTGGATAATATAAATTCAACTAAAAAGTAGTGTCATGATGCAATGGTACTTGGGCTCTTTCTAGTTCTAAAATTTTATAATTCTAAGAGATCATCTAGTCTAGCTATATAGCATTTTCCAGACAAGGATGGTAAAGTTCAAAGATACTTATTCAAGTATAATAAGTAGCAAAATTGGACTTCAAGTCATCTAAGTGCCTCTTTCTACTTCACTTTGGGGCCTCTTTAATGAAAATTAACTTGATAGAATTACAAGTTTAGGAAACTTATCAGTCAGTTAACATATACATACATACATACAGAAGAAATGAGAAAGAATTAAAATTTAGAGGTTCTGTCATCACAGGATTTAAAATCATACAGTTAGAATTAAAGGGATCTTAGGGACTAATTAGTGCAAATCCATCTCATTTTAAAGATAAAGGAACTGAAAGAAAAAGTAGCTTGCTGGAATTTATGACCAGAGGAGAACTAGAGATCATTATTGATCACAAAATAGAAGATTTTGATTACATCAAACTAAAAAGTTTCTTTACAAACAAAACTAATGCAAACAAGATTAGAAGGGAAGTAACAAATTGGGAAAATATTTTTACAGTTAAAGGTTCTGATAAAGGTCTCATTTCTAAAATATGTAGAGAATTGACCCTAATTTATAAGAAATCAAACCATTCTCCAATTGATAAATGGTCAAAGGATATGAACAGACAATTCCCAGATGATGAAATTGAAACTATATCCACTCATATGAAAGAGTGTTCCAAATCACTACTGATCAGAGAAATGCAAATTAAGACAACTCTGAGGTACCACTACACACCTGTCAGATTGGCTAAGATGACAGGAACAAATAATGATGAATGTTGGAGGGGATGTGGGAAAACTGGGACACTAATACATTGTTGGTGGAGTTGTGAAAGAATCCGGCCATTCTGGAGAGCAATTTGGAACTATGCCCAAAAAGTTATCAAACTGTGCATACCCTTTGATCCAGCAGTGCTACTACTGAGCTTAATATCCCAAAGAAATACTAAAGATGAGAAAGGGACCTGTATGTGCCAAAATGTTTGTGGCAGCTCTATTCGTAGTGGCTAGAAACTGGAAAATGAATGGATGTCCATCAATTGGAGAATGGTTGGGTAAATTATGGTATATGAAGCTCTGTAAGAAATGACCAGCAGGATGAATTCAGAGAGGTTTGGAGAGACTTACATGAACCGATGCTGAGTGAAATGAGCAGAACCAGAAGATCGCTGTACACTTCACCAACAATACTGTATGAGGATGTATTCTGATGGAAGTGAATATCTTCAACATAAAGAAGATCCAACTCACTTCCAGTTGATCAATGATGGACAGAAACAACTACACCCAGAGAAGGAACACTGAGAAGTGAATGTAAATTGTTAGCACTACTGTCTATCTACCCAGGTTACTTATACCTTAGGAATCCAATATTTAACGTGCAACAAGAAAATTGGATTTACACACATATATTGTATCTAGATTATATTGTAACACATGTAAAATGTATGGGATTGCCTGTCATCTAGGGGAGGGAACAGAGGGAGGGAGGGGAAAATTTGGGAAAACGAATATAAGGGATAATGTTATTAAAAAAAAATTACTCATGCATATATACAGTCAAAAAATTTTTATAATTATAAAATTAATAAAAAAACAGGAAGGGGGCATACTTGATTCAAAGCTTGGTGAGCACTTGAATTATCTAGTTTCTTGTTATTCAAGGAAACATTTTTATTTTAAATAAATTTTATTGAAAACTTTTGCAGCTGTTTCTTATATTACCAAAATTTCTTCTAAGATCCTTTGCCTTCTCCCTTTCAGAGAATCATCTAATATAACAAATATTATCGAGAAGAAAAGAGAATAGAAGAGAAGAGAGAAGGCTAAGAGAGAAGAAAAAAGAGGAAAACTCTTTGATATATTTTAAAAGACTTAAAACATGGAACAAATTTTCAATCATTCCTTTCTCTAAGGAGAAGAATGGAAGTTTCCTGCCATATTTTTTGAGCCATGCCTCTTTTTTTTTTTAATTCTTTTTTTCCATTTACATAGTTGTAATCATTGTATATATTTGACTATAGTCACTTCATTCTGCATTCTCTCATGTAAATCTTTCGATGTTTCTTCATATTCCTAATGTTTGTTACTTCTTACAGCACTGTATTATTCCATTATATTAATGTACCATGACTTGTTTATCTATTCCTCAATAGCTGGATATTTATTTTGTTTGTAATTTTGTGTTATCACACAATGTTCTGCTGTAAATGTTTTGATGAAGAAGATATTTTTAATGTCCTTCTTGGTTAAAACTAAAATGGAATCTCTGAGTTAAAGTGAAAAAAAAAGAAAAAGAAAAAGAAAAAGTAGCTTGCCTAGGGAAGCTAAGTGACCTGATCAATTCATATAGATGTCCGTATGTGAAGAGGATGTGAACTCTTTGATTCCAGATTCAGTGGTCTGCTACTTACTAGAAAAAGTCTGTAGAAACCAAAGAAGTCCAAGTTTTTATATTATAGAGGAGGAAATTGGGGTCAATAGAAAAATCTACCAAAGCAAGGAT
The DNA here is from genome assembly GCF_048593235.1 of Sminthopsis crassicaudata. Taxonomy (NCBI): domain Eukaryota; kingdom Metazoa; phylum Chordata; class Mammalia; order Dasyuromorphia; family Dasyuridae; genus Sminthopsis; species Sminthopsis crassicaudata. Next base: position 406,409,637 of record NC_133620.1, read on the forward strand.
TTGAACCCAAACTCTTTCAATCAAAACCTACTGCTCTAACTATACTACACCACATGGCCTTGTCTCTCCTTTTACCTTCACTGCATGAAATGCCTATTTATGTTACTCAAGTTTAGTCAACTGGCATGTGTTCATCAACATTTAGCACTTTGATAGGGTCACCTAAATATCCTTGGCAGGATTTAGCAAAATAAAGAGGGTTAATTCAGTTTGAACTGCCATGTACCTCCCTACCAATTCTAGACCATAGCTTTAGAGCAACAGGGTTTTTTAGGTCTGTGAATAAACCTTCTCAAGAATTCCCCAACTCTCACTTTCTTCACTATGTACATCAAGACTTTAAAAGTTCTTACTATACTTTCTCCACAACAGCCTTTGAAAGGAGCACATACTGCGGTTTTACCCCTAAAACTCTATCAGGGATTATTTAAAGAGCTCTCTGGCTTCCCATTATGGACAGCTAAGATTACTTTCTCCTCATGTTTTCTTTAGTGGCCTTCTTCTTTCCCAAATGAAACAGGACTCTCTTACCCAGAATTAGAAGCCTACTTATATTCTAATAAACAAAAGAGAATCTCATGCTGTATAGAATAGTCAGACACTGAAATTTTATTTCCAAGAATTACATGCTGTCCATAATGTCTCTTTCTGTCTCTGTCTCTGTTTCTGTCGTCTCTATCAGAAAGAGACAGAGAAATAGAGACAGAGAGAAAGAAAAAGGGATAGAAAGAGGTGGGGAGAGATAGAGACAGAAAGAGAAACAGAGACATAAACAGAAACAAGCAGGCAGAGAGAAACAGAGAGAGACATAGAGACAAAGAGAGACACTGAGAAAGATTGAGATTTTTTAAAGGAAATATTGATGTTGTCAGTTCACTTTAATCCACACAGAGACAAAAAGAAACATCAAACATCAAAACCTCAGGATGTTGATTTATCGCAAATTGTAGAAAATAACCCCACTCCTATAAACATGACATATGCTAAAGAAAATCACAAATACTATTCTTAGATATTTGAAGACAAGACTATTGTTTTGCCCCTTAAAAGTTTATCCTGGATTATTATTATTTTACATGTGTCTTACCATGACTTCAGAAGAATGATAATGAAACATTATCTAGACAGAAAGGTGTTAGATTAGAGGCACAGAATTATAATACACATATTGTTTAGGGATTAGCAATGAAATGGTTAATTTTCCTTGACTCTAGTTATCTGTGACAAGGTAGAATTGGCTTCCATCTGGGGACAGAGAGGGATTTGTGAATAGACACAGGGATGCCAAAAAAAGAAAGAGACAAATTTCCATCATACATTTTTTAAATGCAAAAAAAAAAAAGAAACTAAAGGAAGTTCAGAAAGAGGTCAAAGAAGTATGGTAGTTTTTGTCATGTTATATTTAATATACACTTAAAAACCAAACTATATGTAAAAGAAGTTCACAGTTTTATATACAATTCTCTTTTCTGTTTATAGTTGTATATCAAAAGAATGTTCATGTTTGTTAAGTTCACAAAAAAAAAAAAAAAAAAAAAAAAAAAAAAAAAAACAGGACGGAGGACCATGTAACTAGGATATAGGAAGGAAAAGGGAAACAGAATAATTTGCAAGGAAGTTTAGCTTTGGCCCTTCCAGCATTATGACTGTACTGTTTCCAAGGACTCCATGCAAGTAGGTTAATTGGATGCCATAGTTTAATCAGACTACTAAAGAACAGCCTGGGACACCTGGCTCCTTCTGCTACTGCTGCCTTGGGTTATTTTGTGATAACTAAAGGACAATTTATGCAATTGGATGAATGGTTAGCTATAAAAATAATATTATGAAACTTACCATGAAAAACAGTTTAACATCAGATATTCTCCTAAAGCAGTCCTGGGACAAATATTTACTTCAGAAATTGAGAAACCAAGAGGTATTAGGATTGAGTGCCCCTCAAACTTTTACTTCCCTTGCCCTCCTCTGAATCCATTTGCTTCACTGAATTGAAGATGGGGAAGGTGTAGATAGACTGCAATTGTTTTGGAAAACAGCATCAGTGGACTACAAGTTCTATATGAGTCAGTAGTGTGATATGATAGCCAAAATCCCTCCTAAACCTAATGGGATCTAGAGCTTATTAAATGGGTCAGGGCTTCCAGGAAGAGGGGAGTGATAGGTTCACTATCCTCTGCCCTTGTCAGACCTAATATAGATTATCCTATTCTGTTCTGGACACCATAATTTAAGCAAGACCCAGATAGTCTGAAAAGTATCCAGAGTGCCAAAATAATAAAGAGCATTGAGTGCATGATATGTGAGGGCTAATTGAAGGCAGGGGTGTATTTAGCTTAAAGACTTGGAGGGGAACACGATCATTGTTTTCGACTATTTTAAAAGCTCTAATAAAGAAAAGTAATTAAATTTATTTTGTTCAGTATGGAGGGCAAAAGCTAGGGCAATGGGTTGAAGTTTCAGAGGCAAATTTAAGTTTCATGTCAAGGAAAATTTCCAAACAATTTGAATAGGGTAATTAGCAAAATGGAATGGATTGCTTTGGAAGTAAACTTCCTCTTCTTGGAAGTCTTCAAGAAGAATTTAGATAAATGCTTATTGGGCATGTTATAATAGGGATTTCTCTTTTGCTTTGATTAGGCTGGATAGCCACTGAGGTGTCTTTCATCTCACAGATTCTGTAGTTCTGTGACTTATGTCCCTAGACCTGCCTTATTTGTTGGGCTTCTAAGAGAGAGTTACACCACTGCAAAAAGCCTGTGTGTAGATTAATATTGTTAACTTGAAGACACTTTGAGGAAATAAACTTCCAAGGGAAAGAATGTTGCCTCTATGCAAGACAATAGAGGGTACCTGCCCATTTTGTCATATTCATTTCTAAAATGTTCCCGTCACAAGTTGATCATTATGTTCTCCTAATTATATCTCCATTAGTCTTCTAACTTTGGGCCTCCCTTTCTTAATTGTACTTAACTTCCATTTGTCACTCAGCTCTGTGGTTTTAACCCAAATTTATTTGTCTTCTTATTAAAGTGGTAAGATCACACATTGGTTAAGCCTCTTCCACTTTTATAGGGGATATGTCTAAGAACCTTTGTTGAATGATCATGGTCTCACTCTCTCCTTGTTTAAATAACAAAACAAAACAAAACAAAACAAAACAAAACAAACAACAACAAAAAAAAAACTTTGGCTGATCCTAAAAATGCAGAGTTCTGAAATATTTATTGGAAAAAGGATGCTGTGGGAAGCTTATGCCCAATTAAAATTGAAGAAAAGTCAATGATATTTTAAAAGAAGCAGATTCACATAGCTCATCTCTTCTCCTCCAGCAATGGATTTTCTTAATACATCCCACTTTGAAAACTTTCCCTCCTTTTCTTCTTCCCTTTAGGTGCAAGAACATTGTGTTTTAAGTGGCCTTGTGGCTTTGTCATGATTTGGAAGTAACTCAGGCTTCTCAAAGGTTATATAAAACTCTTACAAGTTCTCAGCTAGAAAAACTTGAAGAACAGATCCAGCAATGAACTGGTGTAGGAGGACAAGTCTACCACGATTATTGAGGATTATTACTATAAAGTTGGCCATGAAGAGAGAAATTTTTTTAATGTTGCATAAGCTCATGATGACCAGGTATTAAAATACTGAGTAATTTCTTTCAATGTCAGTGATAGGACCAGCTTCACAAGTGAGATCAATGATTCTTGAAAGACTGAGTTTAGTGATACTAACATTTAGCCTTTTCCCTCTTTTCTGTGTTTAGCCCCTCAGTTTTCTTTCTAATTGTTCTGAGAGACACAATATCCAAGAAGTAAGAAATTGGCTTTGTGTTCTAGTCCTATTCATAATGGGAAGCAAATGTATGGACAATCTGAAACATCACCTATTTCTTAACTAGTTTATATATTTAGATTGGCTCTCTGTATTTACAAAGAAATTCACTTCAAGCTTAATAATGAAGTTGCATAGTACCAGTTATCTAATAAAAGGTCCATGAAATTCTTCTAAATGAAGCAAGCAATTAAGTAGAATTCAGTAGGTACTATGTATAAATTTGAAGATATGATTCATCTCACTAAGAATAATGAATGGACCATGTTTAAACAAGAATTCATTATTCAAGGTCTACAATAGAACCTCAAAAATGTTGTTATTTACAACTTAACTTTTTGCAAAGAGACAGGTTCATGGATTTAGAATTGGAGGAAAACGTAAGCTCATTTTATGTAATTCCTTTATTGTCGACTTGAGAAAAGTGGAGCCCAAATCAGTTAAGTGGCCTACCAAAGATCATATTCATAGTTGCATGTAGACCTAAGTTTCAAGCTCAGGTCCTCTGACTTCAGAAATTTTTCCACTTCATCACTTTACTTACTCCTTTCTGTTTTAGCTTTTCTTTTCTGCATGAGTGAAGCCAGATGCTCTTTTTCTAGTAGGGTTCTTGGGGAAATAATAACATATAAAAATCTAATAACTTGGGAATTAATTTCCCAGTCTCTAAATCCCCTCCTATTTACTGTTATTTCTTCAACTCTCCTCTCTCTATAACCTCATGCACATGATGAACATGATGTCAGAGTGTAATATTTATTCTTACATAAGGAAACCAGGAGGACCATTTTTGAATGCTCAGTGTTTACAGTGCTTAATCTCAAGCACTGTGCAGAGTAGAGTGCCTTTGGTAGCATATGTTTTCCTTCTGAGGAGCTAAATTCAAGTCTTTTGTGTGTAGCCACTCAATTATCTCTGCCTTTCAGCTCTGGTTCCCTTCATCTCCATACCCTAGATTTAAATGACAAGTCCAGTGCAGGTAGCTACATGTTCTAAAATTCTCTATGAATCCAACATTCTGGGACCATCCTGTGGGCCAATGGGTCAATAAAAAAGGAGTTCCTAGATCATATTGCATTTGAGGAAAAATGCTGAATTTGCAATCAGATGATCTGAGTTGAATCTCAACTGTGCTTTTTGAAATTTATCTGTATGACTTGGTGGGGAGTGAAATGAGTGCTGACGCTGGAATCAGAAAACCTGGATCCAAATCTTACTTTGATATTTACTACATTCCATGGACCTCAGTTTCCTTCTTTATAAAATATGTAACATCTATTTATGTCTAAAGGATAGCTAGTACTACAATTAATGTTCTCAGTCTGGGATTAGGAAGACTCATTTCCTGAATTCAAACCCAATCTCAGAAACTTACTAGCTGTGTAATCCTGGTGCAGTGACTTCACCCTGTTTGCCTCAGTTTCCTCATCTGTAAAATGAGCTGGAGAAGGAAATGACAAACCACTCTAATATCTCTGCCAAACAAATCCCAGTTGGAATAAAAAAGAATCAGACATGATTAAAAAATAACTGACTAGAATTTATAGATCACTTCATTCATTTTGACCTTATCTTGGTTTGACTTTTTTGGTTTCTTCCAAAACCATTCACTCACCTATTTTTGTCAAATGATGAAAAAGAAAGCTTGATCTTTGGGTTTATCAAATGCTATATTTCAATGAAGATTTACTTCTGTGTATTTTATACCTAATTATTCCACTGGTCTAACATTCTATTTCTTAGTCAATACCAGATTGTTTTTACATTTTACCATTTTATAATTTAATTTGAAACTTGATACCGCTAAGCCATATTCCTTCACTTTTTCTTGATTCCCTTGATATTCTTGACTTTTTTGTTCTTCCAGATGAAATTTGTTATTATATTTTCTATCTCTATAAAATATTTCTTTGGGAATTTGATTGGTATGGCATTGAATAAGTTAATTTAGGTTAAATTGTTATTCTTATTATACGGGTTCGGTTCAGCCTACACATGAACACTTAATTTTTTTTCTAATTATTAAGATCTTTCATTGTGTGAAATATAATCCCTTGTAATTGTGTTCATATAGTCCCTGGGTTTCTCTTGGCAGTTAGATTCCCAAAAATTCAATGTTATCTGCAGTTATTTTAAATGACATTTATTTCTCTTTATCTTTCTCCTGGATTTTATTGGTATAATAATACAGATGATTTTATGAATTTATTTTACATCCTATAACTTTGCTAAAATTGTTAATTATATCAACTAGATTTAATTGATTCTCTTATGTTCTTTAAGTATATAATCATATCTTCAAAAAGTAATTGTTTTGTTTCCTTGTTGCTTACTTTTATTCCTTCAATTTGTTTCTTGTCTTAATGCTATAATAGCATTTCTAGAACAATATAGAATAATGATAATGGACATTCTAATTTCATCCCTGATCTTCTTGAGAAGGCTTCAAAGTTGTTCTCATAAAGATGATTCTTGCTTTTAGTTTTATATAGATACTACTTATTTTGAGAAAGACTCCTTTAATTCCTTTAATTAATTGCTTTATGATATTTTTAAGTATTTAATTAATTACTTTCTTGCTTCCTAAATAGGAATGGATGTTATATTTTTCAAAGAGACTTTATAATTTTTCACCTTTCATTCTCAATGTCTATCCTATGTATCCTGAACTGCCTTGTATCTGGCTCCATAAAAATCTACCTAATCTAAAGACCCATATTTTCTCCTGAATCATTCAAGTATTATTGGGCATTTGGAAAATGTAACATATGCGTCTGTCATAGCCTCTGTCATAGCTATCTTACTATTTGTTACTTCATCTGGCTAGAAGCCCCATCTCCTTTCAAATCTTGGTTAGAAATAGTTATGATCTTCCTTATTTAATGTTCATTTCTTTAAAACATCCTAAATTGTATTATTTTAAATCTTCAAAGTACTTCGAGATAAATTGCATTGAAGATACTTGACTGAAGCTCCTATTTATTATTCATTCCCAATCTTTCTCTTTTTTCTGAATTTTTCCCCCAGGATTTCTGGCAGTTGTACTGAAATGTCACCTTTTAGGCCTCCTCAGATAGCTCTATACATTTCTGTATCTTTGGTCATCAAAGTGACAAGCCAGCTGCTATTTTTGAGGTGTCAAATGAGCTCTTTTACCTAACTCTCCCAGTTCTGCTGTTCTGGTGACTTCTTGGCAGGTCAATTATTTCAAGTCTTTGGATTTCTATTCTGACCTGATACTATCGCCTAGAAGATTTTTACAAAGTGAATTACTTATGAGCTTGAAAATTATTCCATATTAATAGGAAAATCTTACAATACCCCTGTCAACCATAAAGGTGCAAAAATTGCTCCTTAATTAAAATTACATGAACCGTGTCAACTTTCGTTGGACCCAGACTTTTAAAACTGATCCGGGACTTAGAGTTCCGAACAGAATAACTGTTTTTGAAGCAAACACAGAGCTCTCTTTCTATGAGACTGTTCTTGGAAGCCAAGAATTTTATGTGTTCAGGGGAGGTTTATGTTATACTGGGGAGTTTACAATGGACTTCATTGACATGCAGACCGCAGTGGTAGGACCTCATTTTTCCTCATGAGCATAGGGCCTTATAGGGAGGAAACAATGTATAGTAATTAAAACTTCTGGGCTCCTGCCTACAGATTAAACCTTAGTTCTGTTTCTAGAGTTGAAATGTTTTGCTTCCAAGATTTTTTTTCCAAAACACAATGATTTTTTTTCCTAATAGAAAAGCCAGTCATCAGGAAAACATAACCATTTGTGAACTGTGTGGCTGCCCCTTGGAATAACATGCTGTCCTGCTGTGATCTGTGTGTCTGGTGGGGTCTCTCTTTCTCTCTCTCTGCATATATATGTATGTATATATATATATATATATATATATATATATATATTTTACACATACAATATATGTGCATATACATTTTTGTTTATTTGTCTCTTTCTGTATATATGTATATGTTATATAAATATTTTATATATACACACTATATAAAAATAAAAATATATTTTTGTTTATCTTTATATGTGTATATATATTATACATAATACATATATGTATATATTATACATAAATATATGTGTATATATTTGTTTATCTGTTTCTATACATGTATATATATACAGCATATATATGTATACATATTTTACACACACATATGTGTGTATAAGAATTTCTGTTTATCGTCTCTCTTTTCCCCTCATCACCCTGAAACTTGGAATGAGATGGTGAGATGGGAGTGGAAAATGGGGAGTGGGGAAGGGGAAGGATGGGGAAAGAGAGCCCTAAAGCTTCTCCATATTCTCTGTTTCCTGTGGGTCAGGTTAGCACATATTAATGGTGCAATTCAGGAGGCAATTACATAGTGTTCATGGTGTGTGAACATGGAAGGTCAAGGCCAGTTTGTATGAAAACTCTCAAAGGAAATGACGATCTCAGGCATAAATGAACAGTTTGAGTCTTGCAGGGTTCCAGTGGGTAATGGTGCAAATGAAGAAGCTTCCTTTTTTCATTTTTTTAAAATTTTTTCTCCTTAGGATCCTTCAAAACTCTGAAGTAGAGATTAGCTAGAAAACAATCCTTTCTCCTGAAATACTACAGCATAGATTTCTGTAACATCTATATCCAGAGAATGCCTCTTCCTTCTCCTGTTCTAAATTTCCTGAGGCTTTATCATTCAGTCTTACATAGAAAAACATACCATTCATCTCAGCTGGCATCTGCATTAGCTTCCTTCCCTTCTTGGAATTTCAATCAAATAAATCACTGAATTAAGACATGCCAGTGTCCTGAGCTTCCATTTTCTACAGAATGCTTGACATCTCTGTTTCCTGGGTCAATGTATTTGGTTGGTTTCAGTGATCTTGGTCTGGTAGGGATATAACTATCATTATGGAATGCACATCGTAAACTACAAAGCTGATACCTTCCTAAAGTGTTTTCTATCTTCTTAACTCCTTCATTACTGAATTCTGAATTTTGTAGTTTTGGCATTACTATCAATTCTTCCTTCCTTAAAAGTTCTTGCCTTGTTGCATTTTTGGTCAAATCAGGGTTCAAACTGACATCAAAGGACATCGAACTATGTGGAATTCTAGGAGACTAATTGGCCCATCCCCTTTCTTCTCATTGGCTCATTAGTCTTTTTTTTTTTTATTCATTTTTCCAAATTTTCCCTTCCCTCCCTCCACTCCCTCCCCCCATGACAGGTAATCCCATACATTTTACATGTGTTACAATATAACCTAGATACAATATATGAGTGTAAATACCATTTTCTTGTTGCACATTAAGTATTAGCTTCCGAAGGTATAAGTAACCTGGGTAGATAGACAGTAGTGCTAACAATTTACATTCGCTTCCCAGTGTTCCTTCTCTGGGTGTAGTTGTTTCTGTCCATCATTGATCAACTGGAAGTGAGTTGGATCTTCTTTATGTTGAAGATATCCACTTCCATCAGAATACCTCTTCATACAGCATTGAAGTGTACAGCGGTCTTCTGGTTCTGCTCGTTTCACTCAGCATCAGTTGATGTAAGTCTTTCCAAGCCTCTCTGTATTCCTCCTGCTGGTCATTTCTTACAGAGCAATAATATTCCATAACCTTCATATACCATAATTTACCCAACCATTCTCCAATTGATGGACATCCATTCATCTTCCAGTTTCTAGCTACAACAAAAAGAGCTGCCACAACATTTTGGCACATACAGGTCCCTTTCCCTTCTTTAGTATTTCTTTGGGCTATATTCCCAATAACAGCAATGCTGGGTCAAAGGGTATGCACAGTTTGATAACTTTTTGGGCATAGTTCCAAATTGCTCTCCAGAATGGCTGGATTCTTTCACAACTCCACCAACAATGTATTAGTGTCCCAGTTTTCCCACATCCTCTCCAACATTCATCATTATTTGTTCCTGTCATCTTTGGATCATTAGTCTTTATTCTCATGATTTTTTTCTTTTTATTCTCATTAGTCATTATTCCCATATTCTCATTAGTTAGCCCTGAAAAGAATTTATATTTAATAATATTGCTCTTTGTTTTAGAACTAGTACAGTTTTACACTGAAACAAACATGCTAGTAACTTTATTAAATTTTAGATTTTGGTCCAATGCCAGGAATATATTAATGCTTTTTTATAATGTCATTGATATTAATACTTTCCCCAAGGATAAAAATCTCAAAATACCTACCTCTTTTCACCCATGTCATCTCCCACAAGGTTTTAGCTATGAACATAGAAGCCTTCCTAAGAGTTTCTTAATATCACAAGGTCACTGAAGTAGCAGGAAGACTTAAAGTCTGTTATTCCTTGATCCTAATACATGACCAGTCAATCTTTTTCCAGTCACATTTCAATTTGATGATACATTTTATGCTGCTTCCTACCAAAAAACTCATGTCTATTAATAAGCTACAGTCTATTTGTGCTCATCATGTATCCTTCCACTGCCCTTTGGATAAGCTGTAATTTTATTTTTAGAAACCAGAAACTTGATTTATTTTTATAACCTTAATATTCACAAGTACTAATAAACAAATAAATTAAATGTGGAATAATCTGCAAATAAGACTTAAGATTTGAAGTTTATTTTAATGAAAAAGAAAGCAAATACATTTTAACCAAATAAAAAGAAAAACAGTACTTTGCTGTGTTCTCTTCTAAGTCCAACTATTTACTTTAAAAGACTGTTGTTTTTATGATGAAATCATGAAATATTGTCATATTTTTAAAATCCCTCATTTGTCATTGTTTATAGTAAAATACACACATAATTTCTAATTACACATATTTTCTAATAGTAAAATCTGTCATATCACTATACTATAACTATTTTATAATCACTAAACACACATGATGAGCTATTTTAAGTTATGTTTTTCAATAATAAATCATTCTTTTTACCCTTCCACCTTCCCAAAAAAGAAAGGAAGGAATGAAAGAAGTAAAGAAGGTGGGAAAGAAGGGGAGAAAAAAGGAAGGGGGAAGGGAACAAGAAAGGAAGGAAGGAAAAAAAGTAGGAAAGGAAGGAAAGAAGAGGTAAGGAAGGGAAGGGGAAAGGAAGAAAAGGTAGAAGGAAGGAAGGAAGTAGGAAGGGAGAAAGAAGGAAGAAAGGGAGAAAGAAGGGAGAAGGAAGAAAGGAAATATAGAAGGAAAGAAAAAAAGAAGGAAGGAAAGAAGAGGGAAGGAAAGAAGGGGGAGGAAGGAAGAAGAAGAGAAGAAGAACAAGAACAAAAAGAAGAAGAAAAAGAACAAGAAGAACAAAAGGAAGAAAAACAAGAACAAGAATAGGAGGAAGAAGAGAAGGAGGAGGAGGAGGAGGAAAAGGAGGACAAATTTTCATTTTTAACAATATAATAGCTATTCTATTACAATCAGATACCACAATTTGTTTAGCTATTTTTCAGTTGATGGATAGCCTTTTCATTTACAGGGCAGGAGGCAGGAGATTGTCTCTCTCGTGCACACAGACACGCATTCATGTATACACATACCTACACACACAAAGCTGCTTTAATATTTTTGTACATCTAAGATCTTTTCTTCTTTCTTTGATTTCATTAAGAAATAATTTGTAGGTAGTTTCACTAATTGGAAGAACATGCATTGTTTAGTAACTTCTTAGATAGAATCCAAATTGCTTTCCAGAACAGTTAGGCCAATTCACAACTTTACCAATAGTGCTTCAATGTGATTTTTCTCACATTCCCTTCCCCAAATATAATTTGCTTTTTTGGTCATTTTGCTGATCTGATGGGTATGAGGTAGAAACTCATAAGTGTGTTCATTTTGCATCTTCAATTTTTAGTGATTTGGAGCATTTTTTTTTCATTCTGGCTATAAGAAGTCTGGATAAATTTCCTGGAGAATTGCCCATTTATATCCTTAGATTCTTTTATCTTTTAGGGCATGTTTCTCATTTCTATAAGTTTGAATCCATTTTAATGTGTCTTGAAAATGAGACCTTTATCACAGAAACTAAGTATAAAGAGGTTTTTTCCAGTTAATTGATTCCATCCTAATCATAGCTTTATTAGATTCATTTTTTCTCAAGATGAATTTTACTATTATTTTAGAGGTATTATATAATATTTTTGAGTTTGATTTGAACAGCACTGAAAAAAGAAAATTACTTTAAATACCATTGGTCGTTTTCATTATATTGGCTTACCTACCCATGGTAAATTAATGTTTTTCCAATTATTTTTGTCTATTTTTATAAGTAGAGTTTTATTTATTTAGCACCTCCATGAACCTTGGTAGATAAACTTTCAAGTATTTTCTGTATTTTGCAATTATTGTAAAGGAAATTTCAATAGACATTTATTTTTTAGTAGGAGGATGTGTCTGGATTTATTTTGTATCATGCAATTTTGTTGAAATCATTAATTAAATTATTGCTTTGTTGGCTCTCTAGCTTTCTCTAAATACACTGCCATACATTTGCCTGTTGTAGGCTTATTCCATCAATTTATTTTTCTTGTTTTATTGCGATAGCAATTTGTTAATGTTTCTAGTCAAATAGAAGAGGTTACAATGAAGAGTTTTTGTTTTACCTCAATCTTTTTAAAAAGTACTCCAAATTAACCCTGTTACATATAATGCTTGTTCTTGAATTTAGATGCATTTTGTTTTACTGTATGTTAAAGTGAAATGTTAAGGAAAAGTCTACTTGTTTCTCATTTTAATATTTTGTTTTTTTATAGAAATAGATGCTATATTTTTTCAAAAGCCTTTTTTTATTTATTGATGTAACTATATTACTTTTGTCATTCTTAGCATTAGTAAGATTAATTTTCATTTTCATTTTCTAATATGAATCCAGCCTTACATTTTTGGTGTGAATTCAACTTAGTCATAGTATATAATATTTGTGATAGCATTCTGCACTCTCTGTTAATATTTTATTTAAAAATTTTGGTTCAATGTTCATCAGGGAGTTTGATCAATAGTTGTCTTCCCCTTCCCTTCTGGTTTACGTTTTTAGATCTTATTTATGTCTTATAAGGAATTTGTTCAGACCCTTTTATTTGCTACTTTGCAAACAGTTTAGGTACTATTGGAATTCATTTTTCTTTAAATGTTTAATAGAATTCACTAGTGGGATTTCACACAGACACACACACACATACACACACACACACACACACACACACACACACACACACACACACACTTTGTGAGACCATTTCTGCCATATCCAATTTATTTTCTAACAATGGTTTGTTAAAACCTCTATTTCATCTGCTGCTAATATGGCTATTTTGTATTTTTCCATGTAATTCTCTATGATTATTGGCATATTGTGGGATAGAAATGGTTTCTAGGAATATCCTTTAATTATTCTTCAGATTTTTAATAATCCTTTTTTTTTCATTTTTCCTTTTTTTTTTAATCAAATTAGCTAATAACTTACCTATTTCATTTTTTTAAAAAAACTGTTCCTATTTGTATTTATTGATATTTTTGTTTTCAATTTTGTTAATCCCTTCCTTGATTTTTCAGAATTTACATTTTGGCATTTAATTAGGACTTTTAAATATGTGTTGTTTTTTCTAGTTTTTTTTTTTTTTCTTTTAGAAAGCAAGATGCTCCATGGATTGATTTTCTCTTTCTTATCACTGCAATTTTGATTCCTCAGAAATCCAAAGTCCTCTAGTATCACTGAAAGAATTTCAATATTCAAAAAATGTTTATTTGGTGCAAGGAGAATTTTGGAGCTATAAAAAAAAAAAACTCCTGCCAAATTTCAGAAATGAAATCTATCCTACTGGCTTCTCTTTCTTTATGTCTAGATTGAGATCATTATTCACATGTGATGTCTATTGAAAATACATACTCTGAAGTAACAATTCTACAATCTTTTAACCTAATAATACACCTCAGTAGAAGAGAGATGTACCTTTCATCCATTTATTTTTGTCCTGTGTGCTTTATTGGGTCAACTTCTTTGGAGTCCTTAAAGATTTCATTTAACATGATTTAATTTAGTAGCTGCTTAATTTTGAATTCTTAAGTTTAAAAAAAAAACTATAATGAACTATTAATGTTAATGAATTAAAACTTTCCAAAAAGCATGAATCTAAAAGGAAAAGTCAGAGATGTTTTAGACATTCCTCCATGAGTCTCTTAAATTCTCTAAACATCAATGGAGAAACTGCAGGGAAGCTTTTTCATTTTATTCCATTAAAGTCTATTTCCAGCCCTGTCATTTCATATGGCCTTCAAGTAACTGCACAATTAACTCATAGGTGGACAATACAAAAGCAGCATTTGGGATCTGCCAGATGAGTTTGGCTGTAGAAAGCCAGATAACTTTCTTCTCATACTATCAGGCGTGCTGTCTAAATGAAAGCCTTATATTTGGTGCCCTCTTCTTGAAGCCATATTCTTATCACTTCATGTGGATCAGCAATACAGGAAGCACACTCCTTGGAAATAGTAGCAGTGGCCATAAGTCCCCAAAAGTTGGTGTTTCTGCTTCTCTCAGCTCCATTTGCAGAAGGGGCTGATGGGACGTCTTTTAGCCATTTCTTTAAGCTTTCATAAATAGCAAAACAGATTATGGTCTCAGAAATTCCTGCATATGAGGCTGATAATCCTCTATAGAATCCATAAATGCCTGGTAAACGTATCGAGCACATTGGACAGTGTTCATTTGTTTGAAATCCTTACTTTCTGTTCTAACTGTATCCCAGTTTTAACCATTCATAAAGGATTCATTAAGATATTTATGTTATGAAAGCTGCAGAGCCCAAGGAGAAAATGTGGCCAATGTTGCTGTTAGGCACAAAAATGCTATTAAAATGCTCCTTGATCTTGGAGTAACATGCAAAGTACACAGCCCTCGATGATGCAACTCCAACCCAGTTGGGACACAAACCTCAAAAAAGTGACCTTGGTCCTTCCTTCTCCAAAATTGACTTGAGAACCTGTAAGAGTCCAGGTGATACTGATGTTGTCTGACCACTTTCTCTAGTAATGGAAGGATTTCATTTAAGAGCTATGCAATAATCTATCTTTATGTTTTTTAAAAAGACTTTCTGCAGGATCTCACCATATAGAAAAAGAATCTTCCATTTTTGTTATGAGTTGGAAATCATCCATTATGATAACCATAATGGATGTATCATAATGGACACAAAAAATAAGAAAAAAATTCCTATTTTTTCTGTCTGGTTATTAATAATACTAAGCTTGTTGAAAAAAGAAGTTATTTCTCTTGCATGCTTTTCAAGGAAACCTGTAATATTATCATGTGTTCCCATAATTCTTTTGAGAAAATGATTCTCATTAGAACTGTGAGGACAGCATTACAGGCTTTTGAGTAAAATATTTTTATGGGGAAAAGCAAACATCAAAAATAAAGATAGGGATCTCGTTTTAGCTAAACCTTCAGTCATTTGTAGGACTGTAAAAATTTGTTCTCATTCTGTTTGTTCTCTTTAACATATTTACCACAGACATCCATGATAAATATATATATATATATATGCACATATATATATATTACTCATAAATATTTCAGAGAGGTGAAGAAGCAGATGTAAAATCTTGCAACTATATTGATGTATTGATTTTTAGTTACAAGTTATAAGGTTATTTTTATTATTTGTTCCAATCATTCTGCCCATCATCTGATCTTCTTTCAAAAGACCTTTTGGGGACATCAATGTTCTCAGAACTATATCATTTCTAGATTCCTTTTGAATATGTGCCTGGTCTAATTAAGCTATCTTTGCAATCAATGTTTTCTTTAAGCGGATTTCTATTTCCTTATGATTTGCATCAGTGACTTTGGTATTAACAGCTAAATGTGGGTGACTCTAATGTCATAGGTGGGAAAAAATTTTGTTACAGAAATTGTGAGGCAGCCTGGTGGCAAAGCTGATAAAACATCAGAAAAAAATAAGTTTGAATCCTGCATTGGAAATGTATCAGCTGTTTTACTCTGAGCTCAATCTCGGTCCTGTTTCTTTATCTATAAAGTGAAGATAATAATAGCAGCTACTTCACAAGGTTGTTGCGAGAATAAAATGAAGTAATATATGTGAAGTACTTTAAAAATCTTAAGCATTACGTAAATATCTCATTATTTTACAATTAAAATTTTTTCTTTTGTTTGGTTTCCTCCTTTTTTAATCTTTAAGTGATCTTGGAATAATTTTCTGCTAACTTCTGTTTCCCATCCAGTAATTCTTATTGTTTTAAAGGCAGTACTGTTGCAAATCTTTCCCTCCCCCTCTATACAATCTGCAAATTAGTTTATATTTTACTCCATCCTTTCTTTTGCTATGACATTTGCAGAAAGAAGTAGTTCCTTGTGCTCTTTTGGCTTCCTTATGATGATCACTTTAGATCCATTAAGCTTCTATATAAATGTTGTTATATCCATATCTGTTCTGTTACTCTTTTGTTTTTAATAACCTAGCTTGCTTAAATTGATCATGTGAGAGGTATTTCCATTACAGGTCATAATTTTCATTTTTACCCTTCTAATTTGGCATTGAGTTTTTATTCCTAACATTTTGATGATCAAAATATATAAAGATAACTAATTCATAAATGATTTTCATATCAACAATCATCCATTTCCTTTCTGTGAAGATACAGGATATTTCATTTTTGCATGTGTCATATAATGTTTTATTTGCCATAACATCTAGTACCTCTTGGCTCTCTAGAAAGCTTTCATTTTATTCAAGTGTGAATCCTCTGTATCATTTACAAGACTTTGACTTGTTTTTTTTTTCCCTTGATCCTGGGTCAAATTTTCTAATACATTTTCACTATCTTCCCTATGACTTTCTGAAATTGGGTATTAAATCTTCCAATATTAAAATTGGTTTAATTTGAAAGACAACTAGTTCTTCATAGAATTTCTCTACTTCCTCTTCCTCTGTTGAAGATGTTGGTTCATGATATCCAAGTATCTTCATGGTGATCTTTCTGCTCATAATGGTAACAGCAAAGGGAGATGACTGAATGTCCCAAAAATGTATTTCTGGTTTTCATAAATACAGTGATGAAACTAGCCTGCCAACATCTTGATATCATTCTCTAAGGATTACCTGTGATCAATCCTTGATTTTTTCAATGACTCCCTATTGCCTTTTGATTTCATTTATTGTGAAATTGTCAATATTATTATATTTCCTGTAGTATTATGTTGACTCAATCTTTGTTATCATTAGAATACCAATAGAGGTAATATTTGTAGAAAACATAAAAACCTTATATATATATATATGTATATGTATATATATATGTGTGTGTGTGTGTGTATACGTATATATGTATACATATATACGTATATATGTATATATGTAAATATATACCATTCTTTGCCTCCTCTTTTATGACTCTGTCACCATCACTACAGATACAAAAAGAGGCAGAGCAGGATGGAGGACTATGACATTTTTCTTCATTCGTTGGTTGCCAGTATATGAGCTGATGACATAGCAACCAGTATAAAGCCTTTAGTATATTCCCATCAAAATACTATTTCTGATTACCCATAATAAGCCAAATTAAATGTGGAAAGACATCATTTAATATGTTAAAGCCTTTAGTATGTTATAGAACTTATTACAAACTATTATGGAAGTAGAGATATATATATTTATTTTTTTAAAAAAAGAACTCTATTCTTATACATGTAACTTGGATAAGTGTCTAGCCTCTGAAGGCTCAGTTTTCTCATCTGAAAAATGAAGGATTTGGACAAAATATATGATCTTTCTGGACTTTTCCAGTTTTCATTTTCTATAATATCAAGATCATTTTAGTAAGTTTTGAGAATTTTCACATCATCAAAAAGCATTAATATTGTAATCATTATGTACTGGGCACTGAACTCAATATTAGAGATAGGAAAAAAACTAAAGCAGTACCCCAATTCAATAAGTTAACATTTTAATGGGGAGAGACAAAATGTAAATAGTTATAAAAATATACAGAGAATAAATGAGAGATAATCTCACATGGGAACTAAAAGTTACTGGTAGCATTGAGGAAGGCCTCCTTAGAATTTGGACTGAGAGTTTAAGGAGGCCAAGGAAATTAAAATATGGAGGGAAGATGAGAGAGTATTCAAAGCCAGCAATAAGGCAAAGGGATGAAAAATAGAGCATCCCATATGAGGAATACCAAATAAGTCAATGTGGATGAATCATAGAGTGCATGGACAGGAGAAAAACATAAAAAGATGGAAAATCCAGTGTTCTCTCTTTAGTCAAAAGATAAATATGTCACCCATCAATATCTTGTTAGATTTTGAAATCAATTTTAGATTTGAATTTTAGATGAAAGGAAGATTTCTCATATTAGATCTCACTATTTACTAGCAATCAGTGTTCCCTTTAGACATCTACCTCTCATTGCTTTAGAAAATTCTCTAAGACTGTACATCACAGAAATGGTACATATTTGCTTTAGGGGGAAGGAGTCACTTCACCTTAAAGTACCCCATATCAGTGAAATCACAGGTCTAATCCTTATCTGTTTCCTTATCTTCATCTGATTTTCCAGTGAAACAGAAAATGTTGCTGGTATTATATTTCTGTGCACATACATAAATGTGTGTATATATACATATATATATACACACATATATGTATAGGTATATATATATATATATATATATATATATATATATATATATATATATATATATATATATATATATATATATATACATATATATATATACACATATCTTCTCTAAGACCCAATGAATTGCTTTGAATATCACAGTTTCTCAAAAAATATTTGTTCAATTAATAAATAAGAACACAATGGCGTATGCTTTGCTAATATTCAATAAATGTGAATTGATTTGATTATTCATTCTTAATCACCAGTCCAACTCTCTTATGCTATAAACATATGGATGAAAAATAAAGAATATTCTTTGAGCTATGGAAAGGCAAAAGGCTACTGGTGTCTTTTCTGGTCTGATGAGCTTCAGTTTTGAAGAAATAGAAAAGCCAGCTCAGTCTCTTTTGCCTTTTCTCCCAGAGCCCCTTGTGTGTACTAATTAGCAAAACAGATGCTGTGATGTTGGACCCATTTGACCCCATCAGAACTGGGGAGAATAATGTTCTTATTCCATTAAACATATGAGGGATAGTAGGAGTGGTTGATGTAGAGTGGGGAATGGGGAAAAGAAACTTCTTTCCATGTCCACCCCACTAAAATGACAAGTAAAAGTCAGGCCAAATTTAAAACAATCGTCTGAGTGTTAACTATATTTACACAGCTGGGTTTCTTTGCCTTAAATACTTAGCACTTATTTTAGAAAACTCCTTACTTAATAGCATGTAACAGGAAGGGCAGAAATAGTCTGAATGTTCACAGAAGCTAAACTCTGGTTAAAGGTAGACTTTGAACCCAATATTAGCCCAGATGGGAGCAATAATGAATGTTGATATAGGCAAGCACTATAACCAGAATAAATGCACACCAAATATCTATCAGGCAATGCTATTAAACAACATTTTGCCAATTAGGAAACTGAGGCAGAGATAGGTTCAAAGGACAGAATTCAAGAGACACAGCATTAAAACTGAATTCTGGCCCTTCAGATAGAGAGCATCAAATTGGGATTTTTCCCATGGTGTTTCTAATCTAATTAATAAAGGTAAAACACTAGGAAAGCATCCAGGAATTATTTGTGCTGGGATTAGTTGGTAAATGACTAAAAGTATCTGTGTCTGGATATCTTCTTAATTCCAAATCCTGGAACATGTTTGCTATAAATATGATGTATCATTGCTTTTGGTTTTAAAATATAGATCATTTTTAAGTAGTTCCAATTTAAAAATACTATTTCAAATGGCTCATAGATTTAGATGTTACAAAGTTTCAGTTTGGTTCAATTCAAAAAGTTTTATTAGAATTTTTGATGAGTAGAATATTTGGCAAATATTTACATATTTTTCCTCCAAGATATTTACTATATCTATACATTTCTGGTCTCCAAAATAGCTAGCTACTCCCTACAGTAATCTAGGGCTAACCTTTTCTCTTATAGTTAGTTTCTTAAGGATACTTTCTTTTCTCAATTAATCTATTGCCTTCATCATTTATCAGAACACAAAGGCACTCCATCACAAATAAAAGCCACAACTTTTTCAGCCATTCTCCAATTGATGAGCATCCTCTCAGTTTCCAATTCTTTGCTATTACAAAAAATAAGCCCAAATAATATCTTTGCATATGTAGGTCCTTTTCCTTTTTTTGATATCTTTAGAATTCATTTCTAGTAGTGGTATTGCTGGATCAAAGAGTATTCATAGTTATATAGCTCTTTGGGCTAGTTCCAAATTGTTCTTTATGACGGGTGGATCAGTTAACTATTCTACCAACTGATCATTAGTTTACCTATTTTCTCCTCATCTCTAGCATTCATCATTTCTGATAGGTTTGAGAGAGTACTTCAGAGTTGTTTTAATTTGCCTTTTTCTAATCAATAGTGATTTATTCTTTCATATAACTAGAGATAGCTTTGATTTTTTTTCTGAAAATTGCCTGTTCATATTCTTTGATGATTTATTAATAAGAGAATGGCTTTTACTTTTATAAATTTGATTCAGTTCTATAATCACTGTACATTTGAGAAATAAGGCTTTTATCAAAGAAATTTGCTGTAAAAATTTTGATACTCCTTCCTTATCAATGGTACCTTTTGGCAAAATTTAATTCTTCTGTGTGTCGCTTTTAATGAAATCTATTTTTGCTTTAGCTTTGTCTAAGATCATGATTGCTATCCCTGTCTTTTTATTTAACTAAACCATGTTAGATTATGTTCCATTCTTTTATTTTAAATTTGTATGTGACTCTCTGTTTCAAGCATTTCTCTTTTAAGCAAACAACATATTGTTGGATTTCGATTTCTAATCCATTCCACTATCTGCTTCTATTTTATGGGTGAGCTCATCCCATTCACTTCTAGCAGCTACAAACACTATGAATACTAACTGTTTTTTCCTCCAAATCATTTTATTTTATTTTTATTTTCTTTCTCTTTATCCTGTTTTTCCTCAAAAATCTATTTTGCTAAACTAGGCATTGACCCACACTTAACCCCATACACCAAGATAAGGTCAAAATGGGTTCATGACCTAGGCATAAAGAATGAGATTATAAATAAATTAGGAGAACATAGAATAGTTTGCCTCTCAGACCTGTGGAAGAGGAATGAATTTATGACCAAAGAAGAACTAGAGATCATTATTGATCACAAAGTAGAAAATTTTGATTATATCAAATTGAAAAGTTTTTGTACAAATAAAACTAATGCAAACAAGATTAGAAGGAAAACAATAAACTGGGGAGACATTTTTACAGTCAAAGGTTTTGATAAAGGTCTCATTTCTTTTTTTTTTATATATTTTTTTTATAATATTATCCCTTGTATTCATTTTTCCAAATTACCCCCCCTCCCTCTATTCCCTCCCCCCGATGACAGGCAATCCCATACATTTTACATGTGTTACAATATAGTCTAGGTACAATACATGTGTGTGAATATCATTTTCTTGTTGCACAATAAACATTAGAATCCGAAGGTACATGCAACCTGGGCAGACAGATATTAGTGCTAACAATTTACATTCACTTCCCAGTGTTTCTTCTCTGGGTGTAGCTACCTCTGTCCATCATTGATCAACTGGAAGTGAGTTGGATCTTCTTTATGTTGAAGATTTCCACTTCCATCAGAATACATCCTCATACAGTATTGTTGTTGAAGTGTACAGTGATCTTCTGGTTCTGCTCATTTCACTCAGCATCAGTTGATTTAAGTCTCTCCAAGCCTCTCTGTATTCCTCCTGCTGGTCATTTCTTACAGAGCAATAATATTCCATAAAAAGGTCTCATTTCTAAAATATATAGAGAATTGACTCTAATTTATAAGAAATCAAGCCATTCTCCAATTGATAAATGGTCAAAGAATATGAACAATTTTCAGATGATGAAATTAAAACTATTTCCACTCATATGAAAGTGTTCCAAATCACTATTGAGAAGAGAAATGCAAATTTAAGACAACTTTGAGATACCACTACACACCTGTCAGATTGGCTAGAATGACAGGGAAAGATAATGCGCAATGTGGGAAAACAGGGACATTGTTGGTGGAATTGTGAATATGTCCAGCCATTCTGGAAAGCAATTTGGAATTATGCTCAAAAAGTTACCAAAATGTGCATATCCTTTGATCCAGCAGTGCTACTACTGGGCTTATATCCCAACGAGATTTTAAAGAAGGGAAAGAGACCTGTATGTGCAAGAATGTTTGTGGCAGTCCTCTTTGTAGCGGCCAGAAATTGGAAACTACGTGGATGCCCATCAATTGGAGAATGGCTGAGTAAATTGTGGTATATGAATGTTATGGAATATTATTGTTCTGTAAGAAATAACCAACAGGATGATTTCAGAAAGGCCTGGAGAGACTTACATGAACTGATGCTGAGTGAAATGAGCAGGACCAGGAGATCACTATATACTTCAACAACAATACTGTATGATGATCAATTCTGATGGACGTGGCTATCTTCAACAATGAGATGAACCAAATCAGTTCCAATAGAGGAATAATGAACTGAACCAGCTACTCCCAGCGAAAGAACTCTGGGAGACAACTATGAACCACTACATAGAAATCCCAATCCCTCTTGTCCCTCTGCATTTTTTATTTCCTTCACAGATTAATTGTATACCATTTCAAAGTCTGATTCTTTTTGTACAGCAAAATAATTGTTTGGACATGTATACATATATTGTATTTAATTTATACTTTAACATATTTAATATATATTGGTCAACCTGCCATCTGGGGGAGGAGGTGGGGGAAAGGAGCGGAAAAATTGGAACAAAACGTTTGGCAATTATCAATGCTGTAAAATTACCCATGCATATATCTGGTAAATAAAAAGCCATCATTAAAAAAAAAAAAAAAAGTCTATTTTGCTTTTAACCACTGCCTGACTTAATCTGTCCTCTTTTATCATTCAGCCTCCTTTCTCTTATCCCTTCCCCTCTTAATTCCCTATTGGGTAAGTTACATTTCTATATACAACTGAGGGTGTAGGGGTGTGTGTGTGTGTGTGTGTGTGTGTGTGTATATTCTTCCCCCTTTGAAACAAGTCCAATGATGATGAGAATTAAGCATCGCCTTCCATTTTACTTCATGATCCCATCCACTGTAAATACTTTTACTTATACACAAATTTTATCCAAGAAAAATTTCCACATTCTACCTCTCTCACTCCACTTTCCCCAGTGTATTCCTTTTTCATCCCTTCATTTTTAAGTCCATCCTAATATAATCTACTCACATCTCTGCCCTCTTATCTATGTAAATTCCCTTTAACTCTTCCATTAATGATAAAATTCTTAGGACTTTATGCTTTTCTTGAGGCTTATGTTTGAATGTCAAATTTTATATTCAGCGTTGGGTTTGTTTGTTTGTTTGTTTGCTTGTTTGTTTTCCATCACAAATATTTGAAAATATTTAATTAATTTATTTCAATATCCATTTTTTCTCTTGAAGGGTTATATTTAGTATTATTAAATGAGTTATATTTGATTGTAATCCAAGCTCCTTTTGCCTTCCAGAATATCATATTCCAGTCCTTCCACTTCTTTAACATGGAAACTACTAAATCTTATGTGATCCTGACTGTGACTCCATGATAATTGAATCATTTCTTTCTGGTAGCTTGAAGTATTTTCTCCTCCTTTTGGGATCTCTGAAATTTGGCTAAATTATAGCTAGGAATTTTCATTTTGGTATCTCAGAAGATGATTGGTGAATTCTTTCAATTTCCATTTTATCCTTTGGATCTAAGATTTTGGGACAATAATTTCTTGAAAATTGATATCTAGGCTCTTTTTTTTTAAATCATAATTTTCAAGTAGAACAATAATTCTTAAATTATCTCTCCTGAATCTTTTTTTCTAAGATCAGTTGCTTTTCCAGTGAGTTATTTTACATTTTCTTCTTTCTTTTCATTCTTTTGACTTTGTTTTATGGTGTGTTTTTGATATAGCATGACATCATTAACTTCCACTCATTGAATTCTAATTTTTAAGGAACTATTTTCTTCAGTGAATTTTTTTGTACTTCCTTTTTCCATTTGGTTTATTATGCTTTTTAAGTTCTTTTCTTCAGGGAATTTTTGTGCCTCTTTTACCTAGATGTTAATACTATTTTCACAATTTTCTCATGTCTCATTTCTCTTCCTAATTGTTCTTCTTCTATTCTTATCTGTTTCTTTAATGCTTCCGGGAATTTTTGTTGGGTATGAAACCAATTAACATTTCTCTTAGAACTTTTGTTTATAGCTATTTTCACATTGTTTTCTTCTGAATTTAGGTTTTTGTGGTTAAACATGTTACTATTGTTTGCTCATTTTTTTCTCAGCCTATTTTTTGACTTTGAACTTAATGTTGAAACTGGGCTCTATTCACCTGGGGTAGGAAGGTCCTGTCCCAAGCTTCAGAATTTTTTATACTGCTATTTTCAGAGCTTGTTCTAGAGATCTACAAGATTTTAGTTCTCCAAGTTGGCATGATAAGGGATAAGTGTGGTCACTGTTGTCCTGGTCTATACTCTGGTCTTTATCTAGGAATGACCCCTGGTCCCCTGCAGTCACAAGCTAGTCACAAGTCCACTCCTCTTTGCTTTGGAACCAGAGTTCCTGCTCCCTTGTGACC
The DNA here is from genome assembly GCF_048593235.1 of Sminthopsis crassicaudata. NCBI lineage: Eukaryota > Metazoa > Chordata > Mammalia > Dasyuromorphia > Dasyuridae > Sminthopsis > Sminthopsis crassicaudata. The sequence continues at coordinate 406,434,216 of NC_133620.1, forward strand.
AAGGCCCTTGTTACTGACTTCTCCAACCTAGAATAGCAACCCAGAATTGTATGCAGTCAGTAGAACTGCCAGTCAGTATCAACCAGCAAAGGATTCCCTATAATTTCTTTCCAATCAGTTGTCTATCCCTCAAAACTGCTGCTGCTACTGCAGCTACTGTTCCTGCCACTGCATGTGTGGATTTCTTCTGCCAACCTCCAAAGTTTTCTTAGGCTGGAAAAATGATTCACCCTGTCCTTTTGTTGGCTTTGCCAATCCGCAATTTGATTTGAGATATTATTATAAAGTTACTTGGAGGAGAGTATTGGGGAAGTTCAACTGGGTTATCTCTAATCTTTTTTCTCTTTTCACATTGTCTACCATACAAATCTACTATTAAAGTCCTCCTTTTATGCAGGTGACTAATTTCTTAAACCCAGTGAATTAAAACTTGATGAGTTCTACCATGCTGGCAAAACTGATTATTGACCTTGTGATGGACTATGTTCCTCCCATATATGGAATCTCTAGCTGATTACAAAAGACATCATCAGAAGGTTAGCCACTAGATGATTTTTTTTTTATCACTGAAGCTTAGCAGTTTTATAGGCAAATATGTGAAGGGATTTTCATATATGTCAGTGGAGAGAGGATCCTTTAAACCTTCAGAATAGAATAAAAAAATTCCAAAAAGACTTGGTTCTTCCACTTACTAGTCCTGTCCTTTTATTCAAGTCACTTTACCTCTCTGATTCTTAATTTCTTCATTCAAATATCCTTCAAAATGCATAGAATAACATTCATAATATCTGCCTTATAGAGTTTTGAAGCATAAATCTCCATAAAAGTACAAGATAATTTCAGTAAAATTAATTCTATAAAATATCCAAGGTGATCAGCTAATTCATAGATCAATATTCATTGATCTATTGACTCTACTGACATGTTTGTTATCAAAGTGATCTATTGGTTTCATTGCCTGAGCAAAGTTTCTTACTTCATCAGAAAGATTCAAAAATGGCTATATTTAGCAAGAAAATAAACAACAACTGATGTATTGGCAAGATCAATAAACACCCTGAATATGCAAATACACCCTGATAGGCCATACATCCCCATTTTCTTCAGTAGTATTTTAGATAATGTCTCCAATCCCCTCATCATTCTAATCTCCATCTTTTGAACCAACTCCAATTTCTTAATAAGCTTTCAAAAATATGGATTCCTAGTGCTGAACACAAAGAGCATTGAATGTGGCCTTAAGGGAACTCAGTTCAAATCAAATCCACAAGTTCCACTTGTGGATACATGACCAAACAAATCATTTAACCTTGATGGAAGTATGTTTAATTCATTCAGCTTCCTCATCTGTGAAACTTATAGGAATAATAAAGAAGTAAGGAAGTAAAATATGTGATGGATTAGATATTCTCTAATGTTTCCTTTCATCTTTAAATCTATGATCACCTTCAAGTGGTTGAAATCATTTGATTATGGGAATCAATTTATCAGGTTTTTTTTTTCCCCCAGAATTAAGGAGGATTTAAGGTTTGAAAAGAAATACACATATATTATCTCATTTGATCTTCATAAGGACCCTATTTAAGCTTATTTTTACCTGCTTTTTAAAGATGAGGACACTGAGATTGCCCAGGGTCACATAGATAACAATAAAGTATTTGCTGTCAATTTGAACTCAGATCTGCCTGACTTGCTAGTTTTATCCACTGAACCACCTGACTAATTAAAAGGTCAACTTATTTAATCATTTGAGTTTTGGCCAGTCAGGTATTTATGGGTTTGTTTTTTTTCTTATATGCTACTACAAAATCCAAAATAAGAGAAAATGCTGGAGTCTCAGGCCCATATTAAAACATTCTATACTCTCCCTTGTTGTCTTGCTAACCATTCAAATGACTACAAAAAGTCCTATCTTCAAATTTATAAACCACACAGAGCTGCTTTGAAAAAAAACAGACAAAAGAAGTGAGAAGTATCTTTTTGTTTTATTTTGTTTTTGTGAAGTCTTTTTTCTTCTGAGTTAATTTTTTTTGGGAGGGAAGTAGAGCTCTGAACCAAATGTGGTGGGTGAAGGAGTAGGGTCAAAATTAAACACACAAACTTCTTTCTACATAGCACCAAAGCAATGGACATTAATTTTCTTCCTAAAAGAAAGCAGAAGCTGATTATTCTGACAGAGGGAGCTCTGTACTTTTTAGGTAGAGATTAAACTGTACCACTGCACATGGAGGCTCCTGTTCAGCTCCTTTGTTAAGAGTTTTTAATAGCTTTTAAAAATTGTTAGCGTGTTACTTTGGTCCACTTTCTAAATAATTTAGAGAACTCATGACCTTGAGCTTTCAAGGAGTTGATGTAGCTGTTCTGGAAATCTCATGACTTGAACTTGAGACTCATTTGCACACAGCTGCACTATGTCCACCACCAACAGCAGTCTGGACCCAGGAGAGGAAAAATTGCAAATCCACAACAGGAGGGAAGGATAACTCTTTCAAATGAAGCCAGGGCTTTCCAGAATGCAGTTCCAGACAATAGCCACCAGGTGTCTGTCTTCACACAAATACCCTTCGCTTCTCTGGCTGAAGCTTTTCCAAAAGATTATTTTTAAATCCCAGAAAATAATATTCAAGTTTTTACTAGTGGGTTTAAATATACAGATGCAATTTCATTTCTGGGAGTCAAACAAAATAATATACAATTCCACTTGTAAGAAACCATTATTATTTTGACTTGCCATCTATTTTGAGAAATTGATAAGGGAAAACATAATTAGAGAACCCAAACAGGCAGAGGATTTGGGGAGAATAATATTTTATTTTTGCCCTTTTCTTCACTGGTCTTCCTTGAAATATATTTGTAACAAGTCCAGTCTTCCCTTCCAGCTGTAGCGTGTAAACAGGAATCAACGCTGAGGAACTTTTCTTCTGATAGAAAGTAGGCCACATCATCATGTTGGCACTGAATGGAATATTCTCCAGTTAACTTAGAAAAACATGAAACATACCAACATGCCTTTACCCCATCAGACTCTCCAGTCTCCTAAATATAGTTCTCTTCCCTGTTGTTTACTGACAAATGCCCCTTGAGAAGCTGAGGTGATGAGGTTGGTTATGTTTCCATCCCAAGGGGTTTAAAAGGCACTGTGAGAGGGGATGATGACTCAAATGAGTAATTTAAAAGCAACATTCAAATAACATGAGTCAATTATAAGACTCAAATCCAAGCGAGGCTATGCCATCCTTGAGGACTACAAACAATCGTCACCAAATAAAAGCACTTCAGTTTTTGTGCTTTAAAAATAAAAGAAAGGAAGGAAGAAAAGAAAAGATGAAAAAGGAAAGGAAAAGGAAAAGAAAAGGGGGAAGGGGAAGGGAAAGGGAAGGGAAGGGAAAAGAAGGGAAGGGAAGAGAAAAAAGAATAGCCTCTTTTGCCCGGTTTTTACTCAGTTAGAACACACAGCACATAGCAGGCGTTTTATGAATACTATGAATTCAATTGAACATGTATGATTACTGAAAAAAAAAACAGAACAAAAATGATGCAGAAATCACTGATTCTTCTGCACTACTAATGCCGTTCAATGGAAAGAGTATTGGATTTTGTATTAAAGAGATTTGGATTCTAGTTCCATAACTATATGACTTTGGCTGAGCTATATAATGTCCATGGTTCTCAGTATCTTCATTTGCAAAAGAAGGAGATTGAACTACATGACCTCTGAAGTCTCTTCACAATTCTAATATTTTATGCTTATAGTCCTATGATCTACTTGTGAGGATGTGTGTGTATGTGTGTGTGTGTGTGTGTGTGTGTGTGTGAGAGAGAGAGAGAGAGAGAGAGAGAGAGAGAGAGAGAGAGAGAGAGAGAGACAGAGAGACAGAGAGAGACAGAGACAAAGACAAAGACAAAGACAGAGAAAGAAAGAGGGAGATACAGAGAGAAAGACAGAGGCAGATATACATAGAGAGAGATACATGTATGTATGTGCTCATATATATGTTGGGGTATACAAATATATACATATATAATGTATATATTTGAGATTCATCTACATAAAGGTAAGCATTAATTACATGGAAACTGATAAATCATGAAAACTTTAGAGAAAATTCAATCTTGAAAAAACAAATATTTTGCTAAGTACACATTTAAGAGATAGGAACTAAATGAGGAGCCAGCCAAAGATTAAGAAGGAGGGAGTAATCTGAGATACTCCTGAACTATCAAAGTGTATTAATACAAAAGCCAAGAAAAGAATTAGAATTAGAATAGTAAGAATATTTGGTGCCTAAATGTTTGCAAAGTGCTTTACATATGAGATAGCATTTTAAAATTATTTAGCGCATTAGCAAAGTGTCTAACACATGATACTTCATAAATGCTTGTTCTCTTCACTCCTTATCACATTCTATCCTCACAATAACCCTTTGAAGTAAGTGTTATTTTTGCTCCAATTTTATATAAGGAAAGCAAGGCACAAAGATGATGAATGTCTTGCCCATACTTACATAGCTTGTTAATATCTGAGGGAAGATTTTCATTTAGATCTGTTCTGATTCCCAATCTAATACTCTATGCATATCATTTAGTTGATTCGTTTAAAAAAGAAGGGATATGTCATGCAATAAAATTTGGGGAAGATCATAGGGAATAAAAAGCAAATTAAAGGTTACTGGCAATAGCAATGAAGAAATCATCTGGTGGAGGTGAGGATGACCAATATAAAAGTTTAATCCAAGTAATTATTGAGTAAGTGGATGATTAGGATCCAGGAAACACACACATATAGATTCCTTTTTCTAGAAATTTGACAGTCAAAAAGAGGTCTGGGGGGAAATGAAGGAGCAGGTAGGTCAAAGGAAAGAAGTTTTTGTTGGCTTTGTTTTGATTGTCTAATGGAAAGTTCTCCTCATATGTGCAGGCTGAAGGAAAGGAGCCAGCCAATAATAGAGAAGAAGAAATTGTATAAAGTTTAATATGTGAGCTTTAGCAGTCTCTTATCACTTAGCATGGAATGTAGAGAAACTGCTCAAGCCAACACTTCCAATGGGGCATAGCAGTTTGGGAACTGATGAAAGGATTTTTCATGAAGTCTTAGACAAGACACTGGAAACAGATTTTCATTTCTTTAAGTGTTCCAAGCCTCATCTTGATTTGGATGATTCAAGGAAGGACCAACCACATTTGTATCCCTTTGTGGATTCCAATATAGTAGGGAATTTCAAAGGACCATAGTCTAGACCTTGCACATAGAAAAAACATTTTAGAAATGTTGAGAGTTGCACTTGGAGTCAAATCAAGCTGAGTTGGAATCCCATCTCAGACACATCTATGTGACTCTAGAAGAGTCATTTAATCTCTTCTATAAAATAATAGCACCTGTCTCACAGACTTTGTTATAAAGATCTAAGTAGAAAATATCTATAAAGTTTTTTGTATCTTATAACTCTATATGCCAGCTGCTTTATATCCACTTTTTCATTTATTCAATGTCTTATATTTGTCTTTGCATGAAGGGAATGAATAATGTTTTCCTCCATGTTGTCTTCCCAGTTTTTTCTTCCACTCCCCAAGGGGGATGAAATAAAAACATCTCTCCCATTGTTGTTTTTCTCCTAGTTCTGCTGTTGTTACAGTGGTTTAAAGTCACAAGATAGACTCTAAAAATTCATAAAAATTCTTCTATTGGTCATCAAGTCAATAAACATGTATTAAGTACCTACTACATACCAGGCACTGTGAAAAGTGCTGGGAATACAAAGAAATGCCAAAATAGCCTATGTCAATCAGGATCTTACCTTTTCATGAGGATCAGGATCAGTTTATCAGAAGTTCTACTTTTAAAAATGGATCCTCTGTATACATTGAATATTCATCAAGATGTTGGGAAGAATATCACTCAAATACTCAAATCTTCAAATGAATCACTGATGTTATCTCTTTCTAGTGAAATAGATCAAAAGTCATCTATGCCTGTTTATACTCTGCCCATCATTATTTCATATAAATTTGCCACAGAGTCTACCAGAACAGTGTTGTCAAACTCAAATAGAAATCCACATAATATCCATGTAGCAACATACTGTTTAAAAAATACAAATAAATATTATCTATGTTGTAGTATTTTAAATTTTATTTTGTTAAGCATTTCTTAATTACATTTTAGTCTGGTTGCACTTGTGAGTATTAACCTTGGTTGTGTTCCCATTTTGTGAGTTTGAGACTTATCTGACCACCCTCTTGATTTCTCTACCATAGACACAACCATACAGACTGACCATAGATTATCCTCCCTCTCACCATGTGATCAGCCCATTAATATTTTACTCATGCATACTTTACAAAGAATTCATAGAAAGAAATGGAATAATATGCTATAGCATAAACAATACATTTCTCTATGGGATCTGAATAATATTTATTTCAATACAAATTATTGGGATTTTGTTGCTATTGTTTCTGAGAGCCACATAATGTACTGCACAAGATGACAGTTTATTTGATTGACATTATTTAACACAAACTGAAAAATAGGAGTCAAAGAATGGTGAGCAAACAAAAATTGTCCTTTCCTTTCTCATCATGACATGGAATGATACTAATTACCTATTAATCCAGATATTTGCTCGGTGCTCATATATCATGTTGAATTACATGAGTAGTCTATCTTGGATTGTAATCTCTTCAAGTAGCAAGAAACAAGGTTTGGAGGCTTTGTATGGTATATGTGATATGATGAAGGGCATCCCAAAATAATGTGGTTCTGTCCATTACATCAAATCGTGTTTTGTGGAAATAAAACATCCTTCTTATGGGTAGAAATATTGACCACAGTTTCTAAATACCACCAAACTAGAAAGCTTCCAAATTGTGACATTGCAGCAGTGTAAACTGATGAAACATTGGATAAATTTGGGATTGTAGCCTAATGCTCTTTATCTGGTTTAAATCTTGAATTGTAGCAGGTTTCTTGTTCTCTTCAGCCAGTGTGTCTATTTATCTTGCTTCAGGAACAATGAGTAGCTGAATCAAGAAGAGATTAGAGGTTGTTGTCATTGTCAGGACAACCCAAACAGAAAATTCCTCATAGATTTATGACTTAAACTTTGAGGTGACACTGAGGAATATAGTTCATCCTCTTTTGTCCACTTAAAAGGATTGCAGCTATGGGAAATTAATTTTTGAAAATTGTGAATTTCCTAGAACTCTTAGGGTTGGAACATCTTATTTGTAAGTCTGGGGCTTCCAGGAGTCTGGGAGAAGCTATAGATACACATCTACTTGGTATATATCTTATTATTCAGTCTCTTGTTTTTAATCATTCCTATATTTGGACTAAATATTGCAAAAGTATCTAAGCATATTCATTAGCTTTTGTTGACTCCTTTATGGAAGATTATATAACTAATATTGAGAAAAATATTTATGTAAATATATATAGGTATACACACTTATACATGTTTATGTGTATATATACATTATATCACATTACACTATATTAAGTTACATTATGTTACATTCTATTATGTTATGTTGCATTATATATTATATATCACCTAGCATGGAATACAGAGGAATTACTCAAGGGGAAGAGTAGGAGCATAGATGTAGATATTTTCAAAGAAGATGTGGAGTTTATCATTAAAGGATTGTGGGGAAGGAGGTGATGAGAACTGTTCCATTTCAGTACAGGGATGTGCTGGAACCCCCAGGCTGATTGTTAAATTTTCAGTGTCAGCATTTACACCTTGAATATCGGCGAATACTGCAATTCAGAGTTGGACTTACTGTTTTTTTGGTTGTCTGGACTTAAGAAAGTGATTAAGAAACTATTAATAATGCAGATTAAATTTTAAGTGTGTCCTACATACATTTCTTCCTTTGTTTTTCTTTCCTTAAGAGCAAGTTGTTAAACATTTATCAGTGTAATTCTGGATAAATCCATAAATCCACAATCTCCAGGTAGTGAGTCAATGCTGTCAGGAAAAAATAAATAGAACTGGATGATCTTAATTTGTTTATTCTCTGGGTAACATAGCTTCACCAGCATTTCTATCTAATGAGGTACATATGCACACACACACACACACACACACACACACACACACACACACACGCTGGGATGAGTAAGGACATGTCGAACTTAGAATCCTTCCTTTTGAATAGAATCATAGGATCAGGAAAGGGTTTGAATCACCTAGTGATTTAATGGTTAACATTTAATTCTTAAATCTAGTATGTTTTATTTATTTATATATGTTCTCCCAAGGAAAGGAATATTGATATTTTTTATCTCTAAATTCATTTCGATCTAATTGACAATGATTTTGTATCTACTATGGGTAAATCACCCTATATAAAGCCTTTATTTCATAAGAACTTAAGCTACTAAGGGAAATACAATCTGTATACATAAGTACAATATACTGTAAAGTGACATGAAAAAAGAGATTGGAACAAAGAATAATGTGAAACTTTGAAGAGGCAGATCTTTGTGAGCTTGAAGTATTTTATATAGACTAAATTTTGTTACATTGCAATTCTATTAAAAATGTCTTCTTGCTAGTGGGAAAGAGAGTAAATGCACAAAGCATTCTTCTAAAGCTCTCTGCTACTATTGAGACAGGTAGATAGTATTGTAGACAGAGTTCTGACCCTGAAGTCAACAAGGCCTGAGTTCAAATTTTATCTTCTTAGCTGTGGAATCTGAGAAAGTAGCTTAAAGTCAGCCTCTGTTTCCTCAAGTGTAAAATGCAAATAATAACAGCACCAAGCCAGAAAAGTAAAATGTGAATAATAATATTTGCAGAGCATGGTTGTTGTGAGTATCAAATGATTTGCAAAATGTTTACCACATTATAGACATTGAATAAATGTTCATTCCACCCTTTCCACTCATTTTACATGCTATCTCATTTGATGTTCAGAATAACCCTATAAAATAGATTAGGAACTGAGGCTCTGGGAATTTAAGTGTCCCTGAGAGGCAATATAGTCTAGCAGTAATTCTCAAACTTTATACTATTAAATATTATTGAGGGTCTGTCAAAAGAGTTTTTGTTTATGTGGATTATATTTGTAGATATTTACCATATTAGAAATGAAACTAATTTTGAATTTTTTAGACCTTCTTAAAGGGTTTCAGAGACCTCCCAGGATTCTTTAGACCAAAATTTTGAGAACCACTGATCTAATGGATATAGTGCTCAGCTGAAATTGAAATCAGCAAGATATCAGAATCAGTTGAATTCTGCCTTAAACATTTTCTAGCCATGTGACCCTGCACAAGTCATTTAACCTTTCTCATTTTCCTGATTTCTAAAGTGAGAGGGTTCAAGTCAATGACCTCAAAGGGCCCTTCCAGCTTCAAATTCACATCCTTCTAAGTGATTTGTCCTTGTCTCTTAACGAACAATCTGATTATAGAAGGCAATCCTCTCTCCAATGTATCACAATTTCTTCTTTTCTTTATTAGCACTACAAAGATATTTGAAGACGGAGGTAATGAAGCAGCAGTTACCACTCAGAAAGCAGTGTTTTCTGGCATTGCTATATCTGACACCTACAACAGCATAGCTACCATACTCAAACCCCTTGTAGCTCCTCAATTGCTCTATTCAGATTTACTCTCAGTAATATGGTGAGGAAAAGAAAGAAGAGAGGAGAGGAAGGGAAGGAAAAGAAGAAAAAGAAAAGGAGGGGAGGGCAGAAATAGGGGGAAAGGAGAGGAGTGGGGAAAAGAAAGGAAAGAGAAAAGAGAAATTCAAACATCAGCAGCAAGACCTAGCTAAATAGTATTGAAGAAGAAATGGGAGCAAACAATGTAGGGAGGTCAAAAAAATATATGAAGATGGAGCTTTTGCCTTCCTCCCCTCACCCCCTGTTTTCATCTCCATCCTTTTCCACTGCCTCACAACAGAGGTTTTCTAATGGCTTTGATTACAAGAGCCAGTGCTAGGGATCAGGGCCAAGTTATATATGTGTATTTATGAAGCACACCTCCTGCTGCATTTATGAGGAATCTTGGCTATTAATATCATAAATCAAGGAGGTTACTATGACAGGTCTAAATATTGGAGCCTCATTGTTAGTTTGTATTTTCTGTGAACTTTTCTGTTCTAACACCATGCTCCTCCCAAATCATTTTGACAAGCCTGTTGCTTGCTTGCTCAGAAATAATTGGAAAAGAAATTTGAGGGAAGCAGGGGCTGTTCTCTCCCTTTCTTCAGTGTTACCGAGTGTACTTACCAGCAACAAAGCCCAAGGAGATGGGATTTTAAATCTTAGATTCAGACCAAGGAGGGACCTAAAGTAATTTAGTCTAATTCCCTGTCCCCCATTTTACAAATGAGATTTCCCCACAGATAGTGGGAGAGAACCAAGGGTAGAATTCTTGCTCTGTCTCTAAATCCTGAGGTCTTTCCACCATATCTTATTTCAGTACCTACACATAGTATTAAATGAAGTATCTATTGCATGGTTATGCTAAGTTCCATAGGGAAAAAAAGGCAGCAATAAATAAATACCAGTAAGGACAGACATGAAGCTTCACCATAGTAGAAGCAAATTGAGAAATCTATAAATCTATGGAAAGATATCTTAATATTATATAAATATCTACCTGGCAAACACAATAGAAACATGTAGAAGGAAATCTGGATATCAAAATCATATCAGGAATTCTTAGTTCCCTTAATCAACAACTGAAAGTAAAAGCTAAAAAACAAAGTACAAGCATCATAAAACAATAAAATAAACAATTTAATATCAAACAAAAATTTTACTATGCACATGATTATAACCAGATCTTGAAAACTATGATCTAAAGTAGAATTTTTTTCTTTGTTTTTAACTCTTACCTGATTGGAATTTAACAAATATAATTTTGAATTCTTATGGCTATTATGAATTTTTTAAAATAAAATTTATTTTACTCTTCTATTTAAAGTGCTATAATTACTTTTAAATGGAAATAGTATTATAGATTTCTACTATATGAGTATACCTCTGTATCAGAACATTTTACTAAATAAAGAAATCTATAAAGTCTTTTAAGAAAATATGTGGGTTAAGGAACAAAAAGTATACAAAGACTAGCTAATTATTAATTTGGTAATTATTGAAAAAGCTACTCAAAATGTATACTGTTTTGCTGATTACTACATATATATGAATATAGATAATATATTTGCATGTGTATATAACAGATGTAAGTATAATAAAGCAATAGAATATTTGAGATATACGTATATATATATATATATATATATATGTATACATATACAGAAAACATTCCCAATTTAAATAACTTCACCAATACAAACATGTTAAGAACAATTCATATAAAATATGTCATTTTTTCAGAGGAACCATTTAAATGCATTATGGTTCTATCACAATATCATTCATAGGATGATATTAAATCATATGAATCCATTAAAAAATACATGAAGTAGATCATTCATCTTGTGGAATTTTTCTCCAATGATATCAAAATGATATTTGAACTTAATAAGTATAAAATTCATAATGTACACTAAGGGAAGATAGTGACTAAAGGTTTCAGGCTTGAATTTAAAGGTTAAATTAAACTAGTGAATAAAACTTATACTTATAAATTAAATCATTTCCCAAGGCAAGAAACATGAGACACACACAAACAAAGAGGAAGCTGTGCTGAATATGCTAAGAGACTCAATGGCATCCTGAAATCAAAGCCAAATATGAAAATACATTTTTAGCAATGACATTTATACAATGTGAGTCTTGAAGCATATTATCAAAACTAAAAAATATACCATGATTGCTTTAGAAATTATCTATACAAAAACTTATATAACATTAATTAAATGTAGATGCCATCATCCCCAGGTTGCTATAGATGAGCATTTCCTCATTAAAAAAAAAAATGAGCAGATTCATAGAAAGCACATTATTAACTGACAGCACTTAAACAAGCAGTGGTTGCATTTATATTTGCATTTGTCAAATATAATGAAAAGCTCTTTACTTTCAGATGGAACTGTGAAACTGCCAAAATCAAAGAATGGAAATTTTAAAATGACATCATATGAACTCAATTAATAATATATAAAGTATTAAATAAATGACTGAATTATGCCAATTTATTTGCAGAAATAAAGGCCTTTATTGTATCAATTTGGGAACAAGGCATTGACACCTGAAATTATAGGAAGATTATCTTGAAGGAGCCCAACTTTAGTAACCAATATAGATTATATAACAAAATAATATAAATTGTTCAACAAATCACTAATGTATGCCTTTAGAATTTGTTTAGCAATATTTAACTCATTACTAGAAGTATATATCAGAAGTTTATTATCTTTAATGGAATAAAGTGATAAATTTCTATATTATAAATACAAAAGACATGGCTCCAGCAAAAAGCTGTCCTGAAAGAGAAAAAAAAAGATTATTACAGAATAAATTGTTGTTCATAATTTCCCAGACATAAATTAACCTATAAAACTTAGTAATTGAATATATTAAAATAAATTCCATCATACAAAAGCAAATGTCTTTTAAGCTACATGGAAAAAGAATATAGTATCCCAGCTAAAATCCTATCTTTTATAGAAAGTCTTCCTCAATCCCCCTTAATTCTAGTATTTTCTTTCTTTTGGTTATTTCCAATTTATTGTAATATATATATATATATATATATATATATATATATATATATATATATATATATACATATATATATATATATATGTGTGTGTGTGTGTATGCATACATATATATGTACATATATATACACACATACATGTGTATATATTATCTATATATAATACAAATACAATCTTTGTATATGTTGTTTATATGTGATCTCCCACTTTAATCTGTATGCTCCATGAAAACAGAACTGATTTTTTTGGTCTTCTTTGTGTATATCTAACCCTTAATACAGTGCCTAGTATATATTGGGTATTTAATAAATATTTGTTAATTGATTATTATTTTACCTGCTACTAGATTGTACCAAAGATGTTTTCAATTGACTTTTAGAGCATACATAATATTTTCTTCAACTATAAAAATATATTATTTTATCTGTTTTACTTATTTACTTATCAATTTCATCTATGCCATTAGTCATATAATATGATAGGACAATAGCAAGTTATCCCCCAACTATGATAAAATTAGCCAAAGACAATAATAAAGATTGCTAACATTTGTATAGCATATTAAGATTTACAAAGCATATATTATTTCAATGGCTATGTAAATCATTTTTGATATTTCACTCTCACAATGGACCAATAACCAATAAGTGCAACTCCATAACTAAGGCATAGTGAGCAAGAATGTTTTATTGTATAGGATTTATGACTAGACTTCAAATTCTAAAAATGAGAATACTCTTTTATATTCTACTTTCACAAATTCTTCAATCTTCTATGATTTGTCTTCATGTTTTATACAAAGATGTCTGGGAAGTGAAAAATTAGAAGGTAGGCTCTTTGACCAGGAATCTGTGGATCACAGTGACTGATCATTATCTCGTTTTCCTGACTTCAGTTTATATAACTTATAAGGAAGCTTCCCAACTATTCCTTTGAAAAGTGACCTCTTTGAATGACTTCAGATCCTTCTATTTTGATTAAGCATGTGTCAGCTTATTGTTAGTGTGAGGAGAAGATATGAGCCTGTTATTTTCCTCTATTCACTACACAAACAAGTTAATGACTCAACAAGCAGTGCATACAAGTCACCCCAGCCTTCAGATGATAGGGAAATGGTCATTATAAATTGGTTCTGTGCTACTTTTGCAGGGTTGGCAAACAATGACTTAGAATTAAAAAAAAAAGATGGAAGCAGGGAGTTCCTTTATACTCATTTGCTTTCTTCCTAGCAGTAATCACACGTACACAGGAAATGTTTTATTCTTTATTATACTCTTTTATCTAGGGATGATGCAGGTAGGTTTTGTGGATTGTTGTTTTTTGTTTTAAGAGGTAAACATGTGAATAATGGAATGATAAATATGATTAATGAAGTGATTCTATATGCCCTAAGATATTTTTGTCAGATGTGGCAAAGAAAGAAAAAGCTGCTTCCAATGTTGTATTAGAATAAGATAACAGTACATATAGTAAGCCAGGCATGGTGTTAAGGAAATGAATTCATATCCAGCCTAAGAGATTTAATAGCTGTGTGACTCTGAACAGCACATCTCTTAATTTCTATCTGCCTCAGCTTCCTCAATTGTAAAATGGGTATAATAATAAGCCTTACCTTCTGTAGAAGCCTTTCCTGGTCTTCTATAATTGTAGGGACTTTTTTATGTTGATTATCTTCAATTTTTCAAGTCTCTGGCTTATTTGGACATAATAATTTGCACAGTCTACTCCATTAGACATCAAATTCTTTGAAAACACAGATTGCTTTTGCTTTTCTTTGTATATCCAGCATTTAACACAGTGTCAAAACACATAGAAGAAGCATATAAGATATACTTGTTGACTTGACGACTTCTCCTTTTAAATGCTTCCAAAACATTTTTGCTGAGGGGCCAAGAGATGAAAGATGGGACTCAAGGGAGGAAAATGATTCTGAAAGATAGAATCAAACATAGTCTCAGGAGATGCGATACCATAACCAGTTTGAGAAATAACTAACATTTGGGTTTGGCCAAAATGTGAAGCATGATTGCTGTCATAAATATTGGTGTAAGGACTTTGTAAAAAAGAAAAAAAATATATATATATACATACATACAAATTCAAGAGAATTTCTGTTCAAGAGAATCCTGGGTTAAAAAGAGTAACAGATCACTCCTAGTGCTTACAGTATTGAAAATCTCTGTCTAGATGTGACCTAAGATTGTTACAATAACCTATAATTGTAAACTTAACTCTGAGGTCTTAAATACTTTTCAAAAAAAAAGGATATCTATGCCCCATTAGTATAGATTTCTCTTGGAAAAATAGTAATATCTAACATTTATACTGTACTTTTAACATGTTTTTAACTCCTTGATCCTTCCAATAACTCCATAAACTAAGTGCTATCATTTCCCTCATTTTATATGAGGAGAAATTGTGGCATAGATATAAAGTGATTTTTTCATAGTTATAGAACTAAACAAGTATTTGAAGCAGAAAATGAACTCAGTATCTTCCAATTCCAAGTCCAGTGTTTATCATCTAGTTATCCATCAGGTATATCTGGAAATAATAACTAATGATGGCCAATGACAATGAAAACAGTAATTGTTGATATGCAATATTTGTTTGGTATGACACATTATAGGTCCTGAGTAAATGATGATTAATTATTAGGTAATTGGTTGTGGTATAAAATAGAAGGAAATCCTGGATTTGCAGTTAGAAGAGCAGGGTTCAAAATCTGACCTGCCACTTAGTACTTATGTGACCTTGGCAAGTTACCTCATCTAAATGAGTGTTAGTTTTTTGATTTCATAAAATAAAAGAATCCTCATGGTCTCTTCCAAATACAAGATTTGCTTATGAACTTAATGGCTATGTTCAGAAAAGCCATGAAGGTCAGATGAAATATTGTCATCTTTTAGAAAGAACTCTGGTTCCCATATCAAGTCATTTGTGTGGCTTTATGGAAACTATGAAACTCTCCAGAGTCTTGAGTTTCTCATACATAAAATGCAGGTGTTAGCTTCTCTGGTGGAAAATGAGAAACTTTTCACTTGTTGATTCATCTACTTGTAATAACTTTGGGGTCTTTAATTAGAGTCAAATGATCTGACTTCCCTCTCCTGAAAGGAATCAAGAGAATTTTAGTTATATCTAATATGGGCTGAGTAAGGTTCCCTAGTGACATGATATAAATAGTTGTTGGGTCATTTTCCAGTCATGTCTGACTTTTTGTGTGACCCACTTGGTGTTTTCTTATCAATGATACTGGAGTGGTTTGTGCTTTCCTTCCCCAGCTCATTTTACACATGAAGAAACTGAGGCAAACAGAGTTAAATGACTAGTCCCAGATCACACAGCTAGTACATGTCTGAGGTTAGATTTTAATTCAGGAAGATTAGTTCCTGACTCCAGGGCCAGCAATCTATCCATTATTCCCCCTTTGGGAAAGCTGGCTATATATGCGGTCTGTATGTAGAATTTTGAAGGTTAGTAGCTAGGAAATTACTCATGAACATATTAATAATGATCAAATCTCACTTTTTTTTACAGATACCAAAAAGTACAAGATAAAATTATTCTCTACTGGCTTGTTTGTTTGGATTTTTATTGGCAGAGTTAAATTTGCTGTACAAATTTTCCCAAGTCTCTCCACAATCTTATCTGTAAAATGGCCAGCTGCCATGAATGATATTTTATGGATATAGAAAACAATGCAGAGATATCTTTCAAAAATCTATCTATGATTGATTTCAAAAGCAAAAAATTATATTCTATTTCCTACCACCCTTGAAATAAGTTATCTTTCCTTTTTGAACCTCCTTTTTAATATGGTTTCCACAAGCCCCTCATCTACTTAATAGCTGTCATTTAACTTGTGTTTATTTCAACTTCCTCCAATGAAAAATGGGGCTTAATAATAGCACCTCCGCATAGAGTTGTTGTGAGGATCAAATAAGATATTATTTGTAAATTATTTAGCATACTATCTTTCACATAGTATGCATGTAATAAATATGTGTTTTCTCTTTCCCCCTTGTCTGTACCAAGGCACACATTCAAGTCAAAATATAAGGCAGCAGGCTTTTTTCTCCCACTGGCACTGCAGAGTCTTTCTGCTCCCTTTGTTGGGGCTCTTAAGTGGACCACTAACACTAGGAAGCTCTAGATAGCTATAAATGTTCAATCATCCACAATTTTTGCATCTAATAAGAGCTCAATAATTATTCAGAAAATGAAGAGATAAAGTAATGAATTGAAAATAGTGTGGTTCTCTGTAAAAACAAAGAATCCAGATTTGAACCCTGGACATTAACTATTTGCATGACTGGAAGGACAAATGCTGAAGCTCAAGCTTAAATATCTTGGCCATATCATGAAAAGAAAGGGCGTATAGGAAAAGACTCTGATGCTTGGAAAGATTGAAGACTCCATAAGATTGAAAAGGAAAAGGGGATGTCAAAAAATGAGATAGATAGTATCCAAAATGCTTAAAATTAATTTCTATATAATCTATATCTATTTCCATGGATATTGCATCTACTCAGTAGAATACAGACTCCTCGAGGGCAGGGATATTGGATTTTGTTCTTTGTATTCCCAGAACCTCATTTTAGTACACAGCAGATTCTTAATATTTCTTGAGTTGAAATGAAAATAAGATACTAAAATGTAAACATAAGAACTACAAACATGGACTTGAACAGACTTTGGGAGATAGTGGAGGATGAGAGGGTTTAGCATGCAGTCCATGTGGTCACACAAAGTTGGACATGACTGAATGAACAAAAAAGATCTTGGACAAGGCAATCTTTTTGGTCTTCAGTTCCCTCACTAAGAGAGATGGACTAAATGATGGGTAGCCTTATAATTAGCACTCCTGCCTCAAGTATCATCTCTTTCTAGGCTGTCTTCTTCTTTGCCAAAGTAGAGTACCTTTCTATATAACTTGTATATATTTTCACAAATTGTTGCATCTATTTAGTAGAATATAACCTCCTCGAAGGAAGAACCATTTGATTTTGTTATTTGAATTCCCAAAACCTAGTGCAGTAACTAGTACACAGACTGTGGGAGAAGAGAGTAAACACCAGAGTAATATTCTAAAGAGTTAGAGGGGGAACCAAGTTTGAAGTGAACATCATACCCACCTGTTTCCCTGAGGCAAATCCTTAGGATTATAATTTTTGCACACATTCTAATCTTCATTAGTAAAGAGAGTTGCTATACTGAAAAAGTTGCAGTAAACTGTAACTAAAACTATAACACTTAGATACTAGTTATTAACTATTAGATATTTCATTCATTAAGTTTTTATACTTGAAACATGAATGCTCTGAAAAAATAGAGGTATGTTTAAGTCATATAATTGGTGCCTTAAAATAATTTAGCTTACAAACTTCTTTATGGCTGATTCTCCTTTTCTTTAATAATTCCCTTCCTCCTAATTGCTTAATGGATGCAATTCATAGGTGCTAAACTGCCATCTGTCCCAAATTTGCTTTCTTCTAGTACTTCTATGCCCAATCTCATCCCTGTACATTTTAGAATACTTCCAATACTCCTCTATCCTAACCTCTCACTAACTCTTGGAAACCCTATTCTATCATTTTTTTTTTTGAGGCTGGGGTTAAGTGACTTGCCCAGGGTCACACAGCTAGGAAGTGTTAAGTGTCTGAGACCACATTTGAACTCAGGTCCTCCTGAATTCAAGGCTGGTACTCTATCCATTGCCCTACCCTATTCTATCATTAACAAACTATGCTTGATCCCAGAATTCTATTGTCTGTTTCATAGAAATAGAGTGGTATTTCAATTGAATAAGCAATAATTTTAATATAATTCCATTTTGTTACAGGAAACATGAATGTGTGCTTCTACTCACACTAAACTGACTCATAATTTTTGATAAAAGAAAACTGGAATGGTTTTACCAATTTTTATCAGTTTTCTATCAGTTGAATGCTAGATCTCATGTAACACATATTTGTAGAATTTTTAATTTTATGATTTCTAAGATATTACATCAAGAAAACATGAAAATTTATACCTCAAAGATCATTTTTAATAATTGTTAGAGATGCTTCATTAGTTCTTGACATGGGATATCAAGAATTTCAAGGATCATTGAACCATACAATTCAAAAGGATCAATTATATTGAAGAACAAATGAAAATGTAATTGAAAATACAAAACAACACTAAAACCTGACAAATTGTTGCTTAAACTAGCCTAATTAATTCTCAGAAAATGAGAAAAAATCTTCAGAGGGAAATGGAAGCTGGAGGGATTCTTACTGATTCCACAATGCCATAGACTTCTTGAAATTGGACAGATATTGAGATCAGGTTAACAAGGACAAGCACAACAAAAGCTGCTAATCTTTGCTATGAAATAAAGAAGCCAGATAGTATAAAGACTGCAGTACTAAATTGTTGAAATATTCTTTTATTTAAGACTATACAAAAACTTTTCTAACATAAATCCAAAGCTTCTACATTAGTGTGTAAGGGAAATTATTATTATTTCCAATGGTCCCAATCTGCATGTTTTATCTTCACTGAAGAAATGATGAACTCTGATAAATAGTTTGATATATTGAGAAATAGATTCATTTTCCAATTACAGGAATTCTCAAATAGAGATGGAATGCTACAGCAGAACCCTCCATCATCACATATCATGAAAAAATAAAAATTTTATCAGATATAAACATACTTCAGTGGCCTAAGAACTCATGTGATTTAAGTCTCATTGAAGTCTTAGAGCCTACAGTCAAGACCAGACTAGTGAGCCATGCATTATCAAAGGAACTCTATCTAATGTAATTGAAATGTAGTTAAGAATTAAAGAATACATGAAAAATCTTCTGAACTCAATGCTAAATAATATATAAACTGAGTTATTAAAGCAAAAGGATGATGCTTTACTTGTTAAAAGTCTTTTTAAGAATGTGAAAATTTATTAGGCTTATTGCATGTCAATAAATTCAATGAATTTTCTTTGTTCTAAGGAGCAAAAGATAATTCACACATCACTCACTATATGGTTATCACTTGAAGATCAAGGCTCTTGCTACTCTTTCCATTGTTGGTCACTCTGTCTTTTCCATCTTTCCCAAAACAGTAGGTCAGGAGAAAGTGTTGGCACAATTATAGCTTCCTGCTGCCATTTTCAGATCTTCCTTCTGTCACCGTCACTCTGGTTCTTCTTCTCTTTTGAGGTACATTCCATCTGTCCAGGTAGTTATGCCAAAAAGATACTTTTTTTTATTTGCCAAATTCTCATTCACTCTCACATTTCCCAAGGACATCAAGCCCTCAGTCTTCCTCTCCATCCTTATACTTGCTTTCATTCTTGCTGAATTCAACATTTATGTTAATTTTTCATTCAAACACCCAGAATTCCCAGCTCATTAATCTCCTTCATTCATAAAACTTACATGTCTATTCCTCTATGATCATCTATTATTGCATATTTACCTTACTCCTCCCCATAATTCCAACTTGCAGCATCTTCTCTCCACTTACAATGACAAAATGCTGCTTCTGGGTATTACCTCTTCTTGCCTAGATTAACAGAATTACCTCTTATTTTGTTTCCCCTACTCCATCCTACTCTTCACATAGCTGCTAAAACAAGCTTACTTAGACACAAGTCTGATATATTTGTGTGACTTCCCCCTCATAAACCTTGCGTAGCTTTTCCTTAGCTCAAGGAGAAAACGCAGATTCCTTGTTTTACCATTTAAGGCCCTCCATAATTTGTCTTCCACCTACCTTTCCAGCTTTCTGTCATATTATTGCTCCTCCTTTGTTCCAGCCAACTTGGATTAGCTGTTCCTTAAATTTGACATGCCATCTTCCATCTCCATCATTGGTACACTCTGTCCTCAGGTCTAGAATTCATCATTCCTTAATTCTGTCTTTCAACTCCTTATCTTCTTTCAAGGTTCAGTTTAGAGGCCCACTATTCCTTGGTCATACTTTCCTGATCCTTCCTGCTATTTCTGTCTTCTTCCTCCTCAAATATACCCAGAGGACTTGGTCCAATCTCTACTTAGACTCTTGCACTACATAATATTTATTACACTTAAATCTATTGCATACCCCCATTCCCACCCCAATAAAACAAACTCCTTAAGGTAAGGTAATTTTTTTCTGGGTTTTTTATCTTTTTATCTTTGTATTCCTGATGCTTTGACAAAGAAAAAAATTGTGAATTTTACAAAGAAATAATACAGAATGTCAGAGCATCTCAGAAGAAATATCCATTAAAAGATCTAGCCACATCCTGGCTATATTTACAACATTTTGATCATAAACACTTCTAAATATAAACAACTGACAACTTTTTTCTAAATTCATTGAAGATCATTTTTGAAGTATTTTATCATGATTTAGCATTGCTTCCCTTTACCTCTCCAGGTTGACCTGGACTTTAAGATATGGAAGAGAAGAGATGGAATAGTTTTGTTTTATTTTGTTTTGCTTTTTCATTTTATTGCTTTTCCAAGTGCAGACTAACCCACTTGTAAAACATTTTCCAGTCTTTACACTATGAATCTGCAGTAGGGAAATGGATCACAGACTAGAAAAATATTTATATATTAATATATATTAATATAATATATAATTATTATTATATATAATATATAATATTATATTGTATATTATTAATAATATATATTATATATATATTCTCTATTTGAGAATTTATATATATAATATATATATGCATATATATATATGTATATATATATATATGTAGTCATATATTATCATAATTAATGAGATGGTGGTGGTGGTAGTTTCTTCCAATAATGGAACCATAATGGTTACCATCAATAACCAACATGAGTACTGCAGAGAAGTTGATTAAGGCTTAATGCAGGGAAAATCTTCCTACTAATCAACCCTGTCCAGAAGGGTAATGAGCTCTTCTGGAAGTGGTGGGTTCCTCATCTTCCTGGAGGTTCTTCACCCAGCAATATTGTGGAGGATATTATTGAGGCTATTCCCCAATAAAAATATTAGGATAGATCATAAATAGCTAGCATTTACATATCACTTTAAGGTTAACAAAGTGCTTTCTTATATAACTCATTTGATTCTCTCAATACCCTGGGAGGTAGGTTCTATTATTATCTCCATATTACAGATGAAGAAACTGAGGTACATAGAAGTTGAGTAACTTGGATAGAGTCACATAACTATCATGTTTCTGAGTCATAACTCAGACTTAGATCATCCTTCCTCTGATTCCCATACTCTATCCACTGGACCACCTGGCTGCAGGTAAGGGTTGAAATATTTTCCCAACTCCGAGATTCTGTGACTTCTTTCTCTAAACTACAATTAGAGAGATAAAATAAGGTTAATTTCCAGCCAACAAGTCAACAAGATCACAGAAATAGAGTATAGACTGAATGTCTCAGTCCTGATGGACCGTAGAGTAAAGTAATTAATCAGAAAGGGAATGGGACTAAGAAAAGAAGGCTTATCAGAAGAGGCAAATTTGGAGTCAGCTCTCTATTATCACACTTTGCTATGGTTTGTTCTAATTTTCCCCCCTGCTTAATTCAGTTTCCCCTGGAGACTCTACTAAAACAAGAATAACTCATTGTCATTTTTAAAAATAAATAAGCATTGATTCTTGGCAAAATTTCCCCTCCCAGGAATCTGTGACATATATAGCTTCTTAAGCCATGTGAGAGAAAACTATTCTGTTTCCCAGGTATAAAACTGTGACCTCATCACATGATTTAAATTCTGGCACCAAATCTGCCTCTAATAAACCTGTAAAATTTGCCATGGCATTTTGTTCCTCTGTATCACTGATACTTCATCTGTGAAATGAAGGGAGTTAGAGTGGGCAGAAGCTTTACAGATAACTTCATGTGATAGGCTTTCAATTGACTTTGGAGAGGTAACCACTGACAAGATATCCTGTGAAGTTGTTGCTTTGGGTTCTTCCTTGACATTCTTCTATGAGAAAATTTCTTTTGGGATTGACGACGTGACTTTTGGTCTTATCATGGAAAAACACGTGTAGGAGATATTTATTGTTCTTCTTAAATAGCCAAGCTGCTTCTTAGGAGTTGCAGACAGCTGCCCATCAATTTGGAGGATGGTAAGTCAAGAGGTATGGGTATTTTTCTCCCTAGGTCATTGTGCTTTATTGGACATAACAAAGGACCTGGCCAGCCGGTATATGGTAGAAAGGTAAGTTGCTCAAAAAACCCTCTGTCTTGGGCTATTATGAGTTTCTGAGAAAGGAAACTCAGGCAGAATCAATACATCCTCTGCGTAGATTTCAAATAGCTGTGACGTTGATCTAGCAGAGCTGTTTTTAGTGAGGATATTCTAGATCTTATGGATTTGACATGAACTTGGCCCATTGCCCTAACAGAATGCAATGTAGGCATAATTTGGTCTTCCTGTAATTGTCTATTTAACTTGGCAATCCAGACTAATTTTTTCCTGTGAAATGAGCTCAGGACGTCACTAGGACAGTGGTCAGGTTAATTAATGAGGCATAATAATGCTCGTAATAAAGGCTTATGATCTGAGCCCTCTTCCTTCTCCTTTCCTCTCTCCTTCCCCATGGACAGCTGGTGGCCCCACAGGAATCTATGAGTCACATTTTGGTAAAGGAGTTTCTTCTCTCCTCGACATAAACAACATTGAGGGGAAAATAATAACTGGAGAACCATCTGTCTGATTGAGTCCTTGACTATTTTTTTTCACTTCCCCCCATTGCATGTTAAAGGAAGTAAATAGAAAAAGATGGCTAATTATACTGCTGTTTACTGATCACAGAGCCACTTTTATTGTATTTATTTTAAATGTTATTCGGTCCCACACCCAAAGCCTTAGCCATCTTTTTGCCTACAGCATCCCCACCTCCTTTGGAGGCATGTGTACAAGCTCATTTAGATAAAAATGGATTTGTTCTTATGCTTCTTTAATTTTCATTGCCTAATGTCATCCAAGAATCATCAAATCCTTTGGATCTACTAGTATATTAGGGAAGAGTGAATCTGTCCTATTATACTAGTGCCAAAACAATGCCTGAATGAACACTACAACATTCAGGCTGAGTAGACTTACCCAACTATTCAGGGCAAAATTGTGCTCCAGTTGAATATAGTTTGCTTTAAATTACCTCATCCTTTATATTCTGTTCTTCCACTTCCCAAAAAATGTCTCAGTCATTCCCTAGGCTGGAATGTTTCTACCAATTCTAAGTATCCCTGGATTTCAGAGTTAAAGATTTCTAGAACTTTATGTTATTGCAGCCATATAGTAGATGTTTCATACCAGCTTTTTGAAAGTCCTGATGTTCAAAGCAGAAATTGGTTTGCATCCTAAATTGGTCATGAACTTTGAGAAAATCCCCTTCACCTAGAGAACTTTGTATGGTGAGGAAGTTGGATAATAATCCTAGAACTTCAAAGGTGAAAGGTTTCCCTAAAGTCATGCAATCCAATCTTTACCCAGATAGGAATCCTCTCTACTGCACCCCTGACAAGTTATCATCTAACTAGCAATGGATTTCTAGAAATAGGCAACTCACTATCTCCAGAAGAGTATAATATAGTGGAAGCTATTGAAAAATTAAAATGTATTCAATTGAATTCAGTTTTTAAACAGTTCAAATTTGTTAGAAATATTTTTTTTCCATGTGGAATCAAAATTTTCATCTTCCATCCATTGCACCAGTGGTTTTAACCACTGAAGCCAAGCTGAACAAATAGATTCTCTTTTTTTATATGAAAAGCTTACATATATCAGAAAATAGTTATGAGGTGTATCTGTGATTCCTAATGTCTCTTCCAGCTCTGATTCTCTAAAGGGAAATAGTGACCTGTGTTAGAAGGCTTGGAAGTTCAAAATTCTATAAAACAAGTATACTTAGCACTACAATTCTCCTAGCAGAAATCATGATGGGTCAATGTTTGGCTTCCATCATTTCCAAGTATTTGGAAGTTGAATGGAACAAAAGGTTTGGCCTGAGATGGCAGATTCCATGTGAGTCACAGGCAGTGAAGTAATATTGCAAGCTTGAACTGACTAATAGCTTAAGAATTAGAGACATCAGAAAACACAGTGTCCTACAATAAAGGGGGAGTTGTGCCATTATCGAATTTTGAAACCGCTCCCCCTGTCTTTTCAGTTATACTCACGCATGGAAAGCAACACTATGGAACCTGTCATCTTTTAATTAATTATCAGTCTTCTGGGAGTTGATGGGTGTGTGACTTCATACCCTGCTTCCCTCAAGGTACAGTATATAATGTGTCATTTTAATTAAAATTAATTTAGAGGCAGCATGGAACAGTGGGAGAAGCAATAGCTTTGGTGTCAGAAGGCATAGTTCAAATCAGCTCTGCCACTTATTTCTTTTGTCATCTTGGGTAATATAATACTTTATATTCTTCTAGGTTTCAGTTTTCTCATCCATAAAGTGAAATTCTTGAATTTAACAATCTCTAACAACTTTTCCAGCTCGAGGACAATGTTCCTACATCTATGATTATATCTCCCTGGGTTTCTGTTTACTCAAAGGTGAAATGATAGGATTGAAATAGATTATCTCTGAAATATCTTCTTGATCTAAATCTCTGGTTCTATGGTCTCACTTCAAAGGAATTATCTTTTGAGAATCTGTCTCAGAAAATAGCATATTACAAGATGGAACAATAATGAAATAATTACAGCTGAATGGGATGGACTGTTTTGAGAGATGATTAAGTTCTCCCACAATCTTGGGGTGTAGTCCTTCTAGAAGAATCTAAATGACCATTTTTCAAATATGCAAGGGTAGCAATTCCTTTGGAACCTTGATATGACTATATGAAATAGCTACTGAGGTCCCTTTCAACTTTTAATTCTATAATTCTGTAAAGCTGAGGTTAAGAATAATTGTTTAAATTCAAAGGAATTAGGATAATTAGATACAAATGCCCTAAACATAATTTCATCTTTTTAGGTACTTAAGTTATAAAAACAAATAGTGTCATAAACTAATAGTTAGAGGTTACCAACAGGTATACTAATATTAAAAACATAAGCAATATGAGTATTGATTTAGTTACAACTGGTAGTGGTAATTGTTCTCATAGGATGATTAAGTGACTTGGGGCATTTTCATTTTCAGGAATTTTCATGAATTAGGAAAATCACCCCCTTATTTAGAACATCTGAAAAACCCAAGGGGCTAAGAAGCACTTAAGACAGAATGATTAGTCTAGACAACATTCTCAAGATGTCCTTGACTTTCATCACAGCTCCTTCCTAAGACATACTGATGTAGGGGCAATAAGTGCCCCTGTCCAGGACATGTGAAGTATTTCAAAGAAAAACAAAACAAAATAACAACAATGGGCCACTTATTAGAGAGTCTATGAAATGCCATACATGAAAGACATACTTTGTTGCACCAAATGCTGGAACCTGTGGTACAGCCATCCCCATGAATCTTAATTGACTCTTCCTTCAATGTATCCTCATAGTTCTCACTGTTGTTAACAGAATATCTTAGCCATATTTCTTGAGTGTCTTAAGTGTTATGGTTGCCAGCCTAAAAGTAGAGTCATTCAATACAGAATGATGGAGACCTTCTCAGGATAATGTCTCTTACTCTGAATAGCTCACCTTTACTCTTTCACCTCCTTCCCCCATTGGATGCATGGGAAAAGCATCATGGAGTCATCTTCAGTCCAGGGATATGTACAGTCCTACTTGTTTTTTTCTCCCACCTCCATATATTACACTATTTTCATTTTCCCCTCATACAATGGCAATGTAGTTGTAGTCATCAATTTCTTTATTAATTCCATGAATATATTATAGAACACCTACAATATGATAGATCTTACAGGGATAGAAATGTAGGGTATTGTGATGTCCATGAAACATGATTTTGTCTAAGTGTGGCTCACAAAGAAAAATGAATAAATATCTCTAAAGTCTCCTCCTGTCTTCAAGACAGGCTTTGATTTCTACCACTATAGGAACAGGAGATTGGGCCATAACGCAGGCCACTTTCCTCTACACAGAAAGAGAGGACTTATCTAGAATTATATCTGCCCATTGCCCAAATAGTGTTAATCTAGGGGAAATACTGTAAATTCAAGCCACTCTCCTTAATGTCAAGTCACTATTCCTTGAAAGGGAAGGCATATCCCAAATTATATCTTTAAGACTTAACTCTTTTCTACCAAATACCAGTTACACAAAGACCATCACACATAAGGAATCAAAATGATAACCAAAAGAAATTAGAATAATTAAACACATAAGAATATGCTCAACAATATATAGAATGAATGAACTCACTTACTGGACATTTCAATTGAGAGAGTCTCTGATTTCAAATAAGGAGGAATTCCCCAAAGTCTTTAGTGTGGCAAGTTTTTTTCTTGCAAGATTCTTTTTCTTACAGGGATCTCTTCTAAAAATAGGACAGAAATGTATATTTTCTCTCTTGAAACAGAGGCAGAAGGCTTATTCTCCATGCAACTGACAATTCACAGCACTAATAGTGCTATCATAATGTGGTAATACAAAAATGATAAAGTAATCCAAAAAAAAAAACCAAGGTTGATTCAGACTGGTAAGTGGTTACTGACTGAGATGCCTAACAAAGATGTTATTTGTAAGGCAAAACTGTAGAACAGGGGTTCTCAAACTATGGCCTGCAAACCAGATTAGGCCTGCTGAGGAAGTTTATGCCGGGTTATGGAAAATGGGCTGAGGAGTGGAGACTGAGTGTGAGTTTTTGTTTTTACTATAGTCCGGCCCTCCAATAGTCTGAGGGACAGTGAACTGGCCCCCTATTTTAAAAGTTTGAGGACCGCTGCTGTAGAATGTTATGATAAGAGTCAATAGAAAACAGGAAGGCACTGAGTTTACTTATGAATGAAGAAAATTGCCAAAAACAACATAGTAGTACCTGTAGAGGGTTGGAACTGAGTACTAAAGCTAAGTACCTACTCAATGAGATATAATGGTTCTATAAACATATACTTAGATGATATGGTGATAATGTCTGGGCTAGCTCTCTGGAGGGCCTCAGGATCAGTCAAGAGTCAGGATCAAAGTCCTTGGTTTTTAGGAGGAGAATGAAGGAGACAGGCAGGCTGCCACACAACTCGTTAAAGATGGATTCTAGATTCTGGAGTCTGGAACCTAAAATCTTCCCTGCTGAGTGAGTTGTGGCAAAGATACTCTGACTCTCTCCCTCAACCCTCCAATCCTTCCCTATGACTTAGCCACACCACATTCAGCAGGCGCCAATCCTGAAGAGAGTCATCACATCACCATATTATCTAAGTATATGTTTATAGAACCATTATCTCACATTGAGTAGGTATTTAGCCTTAAGTACTCTGCTGTTCTGGATTCAAATATACCTTTACAGAGTTCCAGTCCTCTACAAGTACCAAAAAGAAGACAAAAGATTCCTAGAGAATCCTCTTCACAATTTTCTACTGGACTATCCCTGATGGTTTAAAATAAAATGTTCATTGCATGGGTTTTGAGAAAAGCAAGAGGAAAAGTTATCAACAAAATTAAACAGGAAGGGGGGCAGCTAGGTGGCGCAGTGGATAGAGCACCAGCCTTGAATTCAGGAGGACCAGAGTTCAAATCTGATCTCAGACACTTAACACTTCCTAGCTGTGTGACCCTGGGCAAGTCACTTAACCCCAGCCTCAAAAAAAAAAAAAAAAAAAAAAAAAAAAAGAAAAGAAAAAAAAAAAGAAAAATTAAACAGGAAGACCTTAAAATGATAGAGAAGTCAAAAGGAAATTGACCCCTAATTGTTAAAGAAGTTGAAATATCCTAGGAAATATAATAGAGAGTAGAGAGTGTTTAACAGATGGTCAAAACTATCTGCCTTAAAAAATAGTTACTATTTTTTCAGCTTTTTCCCCAAATAACTTGTTTTTCCCCCAGGATGGTTTGACTCATTCCTTCAAGTTTTCTTCAGCTGTTTTCCATCTATAGATCCTTTTATAAATGTGCATTCACTCTGAGCCTGGAGTGAAGAGGGAGCAGTGATTAGCCAGTAGGGTTAAGGATTACCTCGGAATTAGGGTCTTTTATGACTTTTAGAGTTATTCTTTGTTGTACTAATGACCCACAGGTCCACATAGGAGCCAGAAGTCTTGAAACCCAGACCTCTCTCCTCTCCCAGGGCTATCTCTTCTGTTCTAGTCTCTTTTTGTTCTTGCCAAAAACAGAGCTTTATTTAATATGGCCATTACTTATTGTACTTGTCCTGTTACAGAGCCACCTGAGTCACTCCTTTTTGTTTCATGTCTGAATGTGCAAAGGGAAAAAAGAAGCATTTTCCAAGCAAAGTCAAACAAGGAAAAGTGAAGAGAAAAAGCCTACTGGGAAACAATAAGGTTGTGGATGAGTCAAATTAAAACCATCCCATTTTCCTTGTAACTGATTTAGAAAATGAAATGAAATTGTTACTGCTGCATTGAGCCATGACATGCTCATGAAAAAATTCTGAAGAATAAATGCCAGAACCATAATCAGTCACTGAGGATGAAGAGAGGACATGGAGAATAAGAATCTACTAACTCTGAAAAGAGGAATGGTATCAGCCCGCCAGCAGGAAGAAAGTGAGAGTTCTTCTTTGTTGCCTCTATGGCAGAAAAAGGCTACACAAGAACTATCTCTAAGTCCTGGGAAAGTTTAGAGATACCATTCTCCCATCCAAAGCCTCTGTGGAAAGAAAAATTGGGAAAGTAGTTGTCAATAGAGAATTAGAAAACAAGCTGGTATCACCGTTTCAGGTAGTGGTGTTTGGCAAATTCCATGAAGATATTCCTACCTGAAAGTAGAACTATAATTATCCTCATTTTCATTTGGAAGGGATAAGGGAGAAAATGATTCGCAATAGTACTACAAAAAACAACAAACAAACAAAAAACAGTCTGACCAGTAATCATGCCATCCATGGCATTGGGAAAAAAAGGAATAGTTGGATCTTTGTTCCCTTTGAAGATGGTGGTGGGTGGGAGTGAGCCCTTTGAGAAAGACATCATGTCAATGCTATCCCTGTAGGATGTGACCTGGGATGGTTGAGCTAAAAGATAACAGGTTGACAGAGGCTTTGAAGGAAGGTACAAAGTTGGAAGTCAGCAGAGGAATGAGAATATATCTGATTGAAAATCATTCCTCCCGGAGGAAGGGAAGCCAAGATCTCAGAGTAAAGGCAGGAACTCCCCCAACCTCTTCTCCAAACATCTCCAAATTCCTTTAAATAATGAAAAAACTAATTCATTATAATGGACCAGATTTATAATACTAATTTTAAAGTAAACAAATTTTAGAGCATCAAAACATCAAAAAGATGGGATACAACATTTTCCAGCTGAAGGCAACTTAGAAGCTCAACAGAAAAGATTTGTGACAACGTTTCTGCTGTAGGAGTGCAGAATGGATGTACAGGTGGGAGTAAAGCAAGCAGTCCTTCTGTATGCCATATCACTGCAGCCCCAGCCCAACCCCTACCTCAGCATCAGCATGGTGGGACCTGTGAATCAGTGGTGACTTCTCAGCCTAGAGACACCAAAGAGGACTTGGAAGGTCACAGAAAAGGTCTGTAGAACCAGGGTGGGAGCCTAGCATGCAATCCCAGTGCAAGCCCTGCCATCACATTCTAGGCCCCAGCCCCAACCACTGCTCCAACCTGGGCCCAAACCTGGTCCACCCGAGCTCTGATTCCAGTGTCCACAAGGAAGGACTTCTAAATCATCAGAGATGCTGCTGACTTCTAGACCTCTCATCCCAGGAACACCAAAGAGGACTTGGAAAGTCATGGGAAAAGGTCTATTCTGGTTGGTTGTGAGTCAGGCATGCAGTCCTAATACAGGCTGTGCAGCCCTGGCTTCAGCATCAACAAAGCAGGACCCTTGCTTTCGCACACCAGATCTTATAGTTACAGGGGGAGCAAGGACATTCCTAACAGTTCCAGGACAGAAAAGAGTGCCTATGGTGAGGTTCCTAGAAGGATCACTGAAAAACCTCTGCACAAAAGAGTACACACACCTGGAAAAGGAACCTTACTTTAACAGAGAGTTAAAAGCTGAGCAATAGGCTAGGAAAAATGAGCAGACGACAAAAAAGTTTATGACCATTGAAAGTTACCATAATGATAAGGAAGATCAAAACACACACTCAGGACATGATAACCAAGTCATAGTTCCTAAAGCCTCCAAAAAAAATAAAATTAGGAGCAGGGCAGAAGGAATTTTGGAGAGAGAGGGAGAGGGAGGGAGGGAGGAAAAATTAGGAAAAGAATTGAGAGTGGTGCAAAAGGAAATACAAAAAGCTAATGAGAAGAATTCCTTAAAAAGCAAAATTGGTCAATTGGGAAAGGAAGTATAAAAGCTCACTGAGGAAAATAATTCCTTAAAAATAATAATTAAGCAAATGGAAACTAATGACTTTATGAGAAATTAAGATACAATAAAGCAAAAAAAAAAAAAAAAAAAAAAAAAGTGAACAAATAGAAAATAATGTGAAATGTCTCATTGGAAAAACAACTGCCCTGGAAAATAGATCCAGGATAAATTATTTAAAAATTATTGATCTACCAATGAAGAGGAAATTAGAGAAATAATAAGGAGTTACTTTGCCCAACTTTATGCCAATAAATTTGATAACTTAAGTGAAATGGATGACTTTCTCCAAAAATATAGGCTCCCTAGATTAACAGAGGAGGAGATAAATTGCTTAAATAGTCCCATTTCAGAAAAAGAAATAGAACAAGCTATTAATCAACTCCCCAGGAAAAAATCCCCAGGGCCAGATGGATTCACATGTGAATTCTACCAAACATTTAAAGAACAATTAGCCCCAATGTTATATAAATTATTTGAAAAAATAGGGGATGAAGGAGTCCTACCAAACTCCTTTTATGACACAGACATGGTACTGATACCTAAACCTGGTAGATCGAAAACTGAGAAAGAAAATTATAGACCAATCTCCTTAATGAATATTGATGCTAAAATCTTAAATAAGATATTAGCAAAAAGACTTCAGAAAATCATCTCCAAGATAATACACTATGATCAAGTAGGATTTATTCCAGGAATGCAGGGCTGGTTTAATATTAGGAAAACTATTAATATAATTGACCATATTAATAATCAAATTAATAAGAACCATATGATCATCTCAATAGATGCAGAAAAAGCATTTGACAAAATCCAACATCCGTTCCTACTAAAAACTCTTGAGAGTATAGGAATAAATGGATTATTCCTTAGAATAATCAGGAGTATATATTTAAGACCGTCAGTAAGCATAATATGCAATAGAAATAAACTGCAACCTTTCCCAGTAAGATCAGGAGTGAAACAAGGTTGCCCACTATCACCATTACTATTCAATATAGTACTAGAAACGCTAGCCTCGGCAATAAGAGCCGAGAAAGAGATTCAAGGAATTAGAGTAGGAAATGAGGAAATTAAACTATCACTTTTTGCAGATGACATGATGGTATACTTAGAGAACCCCAAAGACTCTGCTAAAAAGCTACTAGAAATAATTCAAAATTTCAGCAAAGTGGCAGGATACAAAATAAATCCACATAAATCCTCGGCATTTTTATATATCACTAACAAAATGCAACAGCAAGAGATACAAAGAGAAATTCCATTCCAAACAAATGTTGAGAGTATAAAATATTTGGGAATCCATCTACCAAAGAAAAGTCAGGAATTATATGAGAAAAATTACAAAACACTTGCCACAAAAATAAAATCAGATTTAAATAATTGGAAAGACATTCAGTGCTCTTGGATAGGCCGAGCGAATATAATAAAGATGACAATACTCCCCAAACTAATCTATTTATTTAGTGCTATACCAATCAGACTCCCAAGAAACTATTTTAATGACCTAGAAAAAATAACAACAAAATTCATATGGAAGAATAAAAGGTCGAGAATTGCAAGGGAACTAATGAAAAAAAAACTCAGAGGAAGGTGGTCTAAGTGTACCTGATCTAAAGCTATATTATATAGCAGCAGTCACCAAAACCATTTGGTATTGGCTACGAAATAGACCGGTAGATCAGTGGAACAGATTAGATACAAAGGACAAAAAAGGGTACATCTATAGCAATCTAATCTTTGACAAACCCAAAGATTCCAACATTAGGGATAAAAATTCATTATTCGGAAAAAACTGTTGGGAAAACTGGAAATTAGTATGGCAGAAATTAGATATGGATCCACACTTAACACCATATACCAAGATAAGATCAAAATGGGTCCATGATTTAGGCATAAAGAGGGAGATAATAAATAGATTAGAGGAACAGAGGATAATCTACCTCTCAGACTTGTGGAGGAGGAAGGAATTTATGACCAGAGAACTAGAGATCATTATTGATCACAAAATAGAAGATTTTGATTACATCAAACTAAAAAGTTTCTGTACAAATAATACTAATGCAAACAAGATTAGAAGGGAAGTAACAAATTGGGAAAATATTTTTAAAAACAAAGGTTCTGACAAAGGTCTCATTTCCAAAATATATAGAGAACTGACCCTAATTTATAAGAAACCGAACCATTCTCCAATTGATAAATGGTCAAAGGATATGAACAGACAATTCTCAGAGGAAGAAATTGAAACTATATCCACTCACATGAAAGAGTGTTCCAAATCACTACTGATCAGAGAAATGCAAATTAAGACCACTCTGAGATACCACTACACACCTGTCAGATTGGCTAAGATGACAGGAACAAATAATGACAAATGTTGGAGGGGATGTGGGGAAATTGGGACACTAATACATTGCTGGTGGAGTTGTGAAAGAATCCAGCCATTCTGGAGAGCAATCTGGAATTATGCCCAAAAAGTTATCAAACTGTGCATACCCTTTGACCCAGCAGCGCTACTACTGGGATTATATCCCAAAGAAATACTAAAGAGCGGAAAGAGACATATATGTGCCAAAATGTTTGTGGCAGCTCTTTTTGTTGTAGCTAGAAACTGGAAGATGAATGGATGTCCATCAGTTGGAGAATGGTTGGGTAAATTGTGGTATATGAAGGTTATGGAATATTATTGCTCGGTAAGAAATGACCAGCAGGAGGAATATAGAGAGGCCTGGAGAGACTTAAATCAACTGATGCTGAGTGAAATGAGCAGAACCAGAAGATCACTGTACACTTCAACAACAATACTGTATGGGGTGTATTCTGATGGAAGTGGAAATCTTCAACATAAAGAAGATCCAACTCACTTCCAGTTGATCAATGATGGACAGGGGTAGCTGCACCCAGAGAAGAAACACTGGGAGGGGAATGAAAATTGTTAGCACTAATATCTGTCTGCCCAGGTTACATGTACCTTCGGATTCTAATGTTTATTGTGCAACAAGAAAATGATATTCGCACACATGTATTGTACCTAGACTATATTGTAACACATGTAAAATGTATGGTATTGCCTGTCGTCGGGGGGAGGGAATAGAGGGAGGGGGGGGTAAATTGGAAAAATGAATACAAGGGATAATATTATAAAATATATATATATATATAATAAAAAAAAAATTATTGATCTACAGTTCTGATGGACATGGCTCTCTTCAACAATGAGATGATTCAAACCAGTTTCAATTGTTTAGTGATGAAGAAAGCCAAATAACCCCAGAAAGAGGACTATGGGAACTGAGTATAATTAGGATTATAGCATTTTAATTCTTTCTGTTGATGTTTGCTTGCATTTTGTTTTCTTTCTCAGGTTTTTTTTTTTCCTTCTTAATCCAATTTTTCTTTTGCTACAAGATAGCTGTATAAACATGTATACATATATTGGATTTAATATATATTTTAACATATTTAACATGTATTGGACTACCTGTCAGTGGGGGAGGGGGTGAAAGAAAGAAGGAAAAAATTTGGAACAGAAAGTTTTGCAAGGATCAATGTTGAAAAATTACCCATGCATATATTTTGTAAATAAAAAGCTTTAATAAAATTAAATATATATATATACATACATATATATATATATATATATATATATATATATATATATATATATATACCTGAAAGGATCCTAGATATCATCTTTCAAAAAATTATCAAGATTTTCAAAATCCTTTTTCAGTTTTTTCATGTCCTGATATTCTACAACCAGAGGGTAATATAGAAATTTAAAGCATCTACCAATCACCTCCTGAAAGAGATCCCAAAATAAAAATTCCCAGGAATATTGTAACAAATACCGGAATTCCCCGGTCAAAGAGAAATTATTGCAAACATCTCAAAAGAAACAATTCAAGTACAGTGGAGCCACAGTCAAGATAACACAAGATTTAGTAGTGTCTACAATGAAGAACCAGATATCTTGGAATATGATATTCCAGAGAGCAATGGAGCAAGGATTGCAACCAAGAATTATCTGCCCAGCAAAACTGAGTTTAATTCTTCAGAAGAAAAGATGGTCATTAAATAAAATAGCAGATTTTCAAGCATTCATTTTGAAAAACCAGAGCTGAATGAAAAATTTGATTTTCAACTGTAAGACAAAAGAGAAGCATAAGAAGATAACCAGGAAAGTGATATCATAAAGTGCTTAATTAGGTTTATCTGCTTACATCCCTATTTGGGAGAATGATATTTGTAACTTATTAGAACTTTCTCGTTATTACGGCAATTTGAAGGAATATATAAAAAAAAAAAAAACAGAGGGCCCAGGTAGTTGAATATGAAGGGAAGAGCAAAGTCATTTATAGCTGTTCATCATTATTCTTTTTTTGTTTTATTTTGTTTTTGTTTTTTTGTTTTGTTTTTTTTTGGTTTTTTTTTCCTGAGGCAATTAGGATTATGTGATTTGCTCAGGATCACACAGCTAGGAAGTGTTAAGTGAGAACAGATTTGAATTCAGGTCCTCCTGATTTCAGGGCTGGTACTCTATCCACTCTGCCACCTAGCTGCCCTTGGTCATCCCTATTCTTAAGATTACATTGAAGGATTTATGATGAAAAATCTTATCACTACCCGGTGAAGAAATTTAATTTCTCTAAATACAAATTGAATTATACTTTTTCTTTTTTTAACTTTATTTTTCTTGAGGGTTTTTTTAATTGTGCTGGGAAAATTATATTTTCTTTTACAACATGATTTATATGGAAATGTTTTGCATAATTTCACATGTGGTTTCTTAGTGGGGATGGAAATGGTATAAGGGAAAAAATCTGGAACTTTAAAAAATTATAAGAAATGTTTTAAATCTGAACTGAGAAAATACTATGTAATAAATCTAACTCTTTAATAATGTTTTTGTAATTGAAAAAAATCATCTCTTTTATTCCATTGATGACCCACTCTTAGGCAAAGATTTGTTCATCTTTTTCTAGTTATGTACATCTCTGATTAGAGAGAGGACCAATGGAAGAGTGGAAATGATAAATGTAAGAGAAGAAAAAAGGATTCTGAGAGGCATATGGGACTCAAAGGATGAGTCAGGTGAGAGAGCAAGGAAAGTATAAAAGAAAATAAGGGCAATTCTTAGGTTATTTATCATTATTTTGTTTTCTGTACTTTTTCCTGATTTGTTTTGTTAGGGCTTAAATAGGCACAACCTTAATATAGTAAGCAAATTATTAATCAATTCAGGCTCCAATGGTTCAGAAGTAGCAATAATTCTGATTAAAGTCTGATTTTTAAAAATTCTTATTGAGTACAAAGTTAAAGATAATTTCTTCCTTGATCATTTTTTATATTTTTCATTCTAATTATAAACTCTAAAAATACATATATTACAGAAATTTAGTTTTACACACAATTCCTTTCCCTGTTCTTTGTATGTTGAAATGTTCATGGGTTGTTTATATAGATATTAAATTCAACACAATTATAACAGAACTGTCCCCCTTGTCTTGCAGAAAATAGTTCCTGATCTCAAGGAGCTCACAGTCTAATTTCACTTCATAATTAATCTTATGAGGCAAAAACAGTAGGTATTATTAACATTACCCTTCCACAGAAATCTAAAGCCTGAGAGGTAAAGTGATCTGTCATACAGCTAATAAGTGTTAGAAGCAAATGTGACCTCAATTTTATCTACTCTGTCACTTCTTCTCTCTCAAAAGAGAGACTAGATTTGTTTTTTGTTTGTTTTTTGTTTGTTTGTTTGTTTTTCTCCTCTCAAAAGAGGGAGTAAATTCATCTTTTTTGCTCCCTGGGAATAGAACAAGGGTTAAAGTTGCAGAAAAGCAGATACTGGTTGAATGTATCATGCAAAAATCTCCTAATAGCTAGAGCAACTAAATTAAATTAAATTAAATATTTTTAAAGCAATTACAAAGTTAAAGACACTCTATTGACCTTGGAGATACAAAGACTAAAAGAGAACAAAGAACTATGCAAATAATACCTAGCTTCAAAGAATTAACATTCTACTGGGGCAATATTTCATAGCTCCTCAGATAAATATATATATATGTGTGTGGGTATAAATATACACACACACACACATATATATATATACAAGATATAATTTATAAATTGTAGATCATTATATATATATATATATTAGCATATAATATTTATATATACACATATAAGTGTATTTGTATGTATGCAGACATGTATATCTATGAATGTGTATATATATGTATGTATGCATGAATGCATGTATATATAGGTATTTATGTGTTTGCATGTGTGTGTGCTTTTTTAATTCAAAGTGGAATCTAATGGCTTTGGAGGTAGTTCTCCTTTATCTAAGGTTTTCATGGAAGTTAAATGACCACTCCTCAGGGCTATAATGAATACAATTTGGATTAGATGATACCAGAGTTCTTCAAGTATCAAGGTTCTATGATTCTGAAATCAGCCAATCCAATACTAAACATCTTTTAATTCCCAACTCAAATACTCAATTCTTTCTAAAGCTTCCCTCAGTTATCCCCAGTTAGAAAAGTAATGACTGTGATAGTAACTTCCCAATCAGTTCTAGCTTTTCAACATCTTAAATCCATCTCCTTCTCTATTCTATCACCCGAAAACAGACCTTCCTGTTTATCAGTTTCTTAGAACATTTTACAACCCTCTTAAAATTCTTCATCCAGATATACTCTTCTTCCTTCACTGATGTTTCATGTAGCTACCAACAAAACTTCTTCATGCACAGATTTTGTCATATCATTCTGCTGACAAATATTTGTATGTGTATGTGTAAATCTATATCTGTTTTCCTATTTCCTGCTAGGTAAATATTTTGACCATCCATATTTTGACCATCCTTAGATTACTTCCTTGCATATAGAAAGTGTTTGATCATTATTTATGTAATTGAATTGTCAAGAACAAAGGATGAACCTACTTTGTTCTTGACAATTCAATTACATAAATAATGTAATATATACTGCATAATACATAAATATAATATACATTACAAATATGTATATATAATGCACATTATATATTATATATAATATTTATAATTACATAATACATAAAGCATGGAGGTGCCCCAGGAAGACACTGAAAAAGTATTTATTATCTAATTTCTAGTAAAATCTAAGGTTAATACAGAAAGATATAAGTATATCACAAGAAACATGGGTAGTCCTAGACTTCTAGCTTTTGCTCTCCTCTAGATATGATTCTGTTCATTATTCTGTTCTTTGTTCTGAATCAACCCATTATCTTTTACTCAAGAGTCCAAATTAGACCTCATCCAATTCAAGTCAATTCAATGTGCATTGGTTAAGCATTTTCTTTGTACCAAACAGCAAAGTACATCTGGGGGTACAAGGACAAAAAGAAGATCTGGAGTCAACATGGTACAGGGGAAAGAAGACCAGATTTTGTGTCAAATTTTTCTATTCTTTATGATCTTGGATATCACTTTACTCATCTGGGTCTCCCTAAATTATTTCATCTATAAAATCAGGAAATTGGACTATATGGTTTACAAGGCTCCTTAAATTCTAGACCTATGATTTCAAGTTCACATGAAAATTTCCTCTCCTCCAAGAGCTTACATTTTACTTGGGAGAGACAAACTGTATAGTATGGTATGGTATGATATAATTTAGTAGAGTATAGTATAGTATAATACAGCATAGTACAGCACAGTATAGTATAGTATTTGTATAAATAGATAAGCATAGCATATTAAAATATACTTTAAAAATTTAGATATGAATACATATAATTAAATATACATATAGCTAAATATGTGCATACATACAGTAATTTAATATTGGAGAGATATTAACACTTGAAGGGATTTGGAGAATAAAGATGGAATACTGTGTTTGGGGAATAGCAAGTAGGCCAGCAATATCAGCCTTTATCCCCAAATCTAAAACACTGCTACATTTAAAGCTGCCATTTTAGTCCTGGAGCAGTTCAATTACTATAATAGCTCAGTCTAAGAATTTCCACATTCTTTTACATACTCTTCCAAATCAAGCAAGGATTTCATAGATAGCATTACTATTCATTCTATTCAATACCATTCAATACTATTTTTTTAGTTATCTCCAAAGATTATTTTTTAAATGGAGGAGGGGAAAAGTTTTGGAATTATCATTTATATGCCCCTCATGGCCTCCTTGTACTACAGACTCGGTGTTATTATCTAACAAGATGTTTGAGTTTTAGGGTTCTTGTTTTTTTTTTGTTTTTTTATGCTTGAAAAACTTTCTCTGCTAGTCTCACTCAGGTTTAATCCTCTTCCTGCTCTACCCAACTCTACAGTGATTTCTGCCACTACAAATGTGCTATTAGGAGCCTCCATTTTTTCCTCTTCTCTGAAATATTGGATTAGATATTTAGATTAGATGGCATCTGTGTTATTTTAGCTAGTCCTGGAGTCCTTATATATGCCTCCTGCTACCACCACGTTCTCTAGATGTGGCATAGGAAATTCAGAATATTTCTAGGATTCCACAGCACTGATAAGAAAAGAAGGTGCTACTCTTGAGAACTTTAGATTCAGGATTAAACTAGGGAGTTTAGACATAACATCCTTCAGTCCTTTTCCATCTTCTTTCATCTCTCTAGTGATAGTAAAATGCAGCTCTGCATTCTTCTGAATATACATACATACATTCATATGTATGTATGTATGTATGTATGCATGTATGCATGAACTATAGGAATACAGTGAAGGAATACTTTCTCCTTCTGACATTTGAAGAGTCAAAAGGATCACATGTACTGGTGAGACCAGTCCCACATGTGCTTGGATGACTAGATTTACAAAGTGCTATAAAATATTTTGGAAGATAATATTAGAACATTAAGTATGGCTTTTTTTCAGGCCACATAATGAACTAATAGGGAGCTATAATTTAGTTACTTAGCAGAATTATAATGTTTGAAACAAAGGAGACAAAATATTTTTTTCTTATTAGAAAAAAAAAAACTAAAGATCTCCCTCAGAACCGTTTATCCATGATTGAGAAAATAATATTAAAAAATAAGTGTGTGTACACATTCACACATACATGCACACATTTACATAACATAACTTTCAGCTAACAAGTAACAACAAACTAATGTCAGGTAAATGCAGGTTTGGTCACATTTTAAATAAAAAATTAAAAATCTACTTAGCCTTTAAAAACACCTTTAAATTTCTTATGGCAATTTTCCTAACAGATAGTATAAATTAAGCTGTTCACAGACCAAGGAAAGGTATTTTCTTGTATTTAAGTTCACATATAATATTACACATACCTTGAGCTAACGTGTGACATAACCAGAATGTTGAGTGATGATGATGATGATGATGACTTTGCTAGTTCTTTGATGCTATCAAAAATTCACTCTTTGCTTAGGTACAGATGTTTCTAATTCATCTATCTTTCTCATTTGTTCAATTCAATTCCACATTCAAATAGTCTTTTTCTTAACCAGTGCCAAATGGTTTTGATGACTGCGGCTTTATAATATAGTTTTAGATCTGATACAGCTAGGCCATCTTCATTTGATTTTTTGAAAATGAATCAGAGGCAATGAATATTTGCTAATTAAGGTCCCAGAGGAGTCAAGAAAGGAGTCAAGAAATTTTTCTCCAGAAAAATATATAAATTTAGTTCACTTTGATCCTCTTAAAAAGAAAGGACACTTTTTCCTTTAAGACAGAAAAAAATCAAGATATCACCCTTATGATGTCATTGGTCTTCTTTGAAAACATAGAATGAACAACAAAGTTGATGTAATAAAATTTTAGGTGAGGAGTAGCAAGAGATAAGGGAATTCATCAGAAATATATTCATTTTCTCAAAAAGGTAGGAACTAAGACTCTCATTGAGACTTTTGAACGCCTTCTATGTGGTTCTAAATCTTGTTGAGTATCTTTTTTGTGTCTTTTGAAGCTTGATATAATTAATATAATCATCCCAATTATAATTCAGAATAATAAAAGATGAGAAGGATGAGATAATAATTTCATATACATGTAGCACATCAAGATTTATGGATGATTTTATTATTTAAAACATTGTAAAGTGGGTAGTAGAAGTATTACTATCCTATTTTACAGATAGAGGTCCTGAGTCTGAGGTTCAGTGACTTAGCCATGAA
This sequence comes from Sminthopsis crassicaudata, assembly GCF_048593235.1. NCBI lineage: Eukaryota > Metazoa > Chordata > Mammalia > Dasyuromorphia > Dasyuridae > Sminthopsis > Sminthopsis crassicaudata. The sequence goes on from NC_133620.1 coordinate 406,475,455, forward strand.
CACACTTTTCCCTATAGATCTGGAACTGAAACCCAAGTTTTCTGATGCCAGATCCAGTGCTACAACTTACACTTTTTTCTCAAAGCACTTCCACATACATTGCCCCATTTGATCTTCCCAACAACCCTGTGAAATGTGTAGAGAAGTACTGTTGTCTCCATTTTATAGATGGCAAAAATAAGGCTAAGTGATTTGTCAAAAAAAAGAGTTAAAACTGAGACTCCCACCCACATGGGAGTCTCTCACTCAAGTCTCTAGTTCTTTCCATCATATAACACTGAATCCTCTGTCAACATGGTCACCACTACCACTTTATAGCAGAGAAGTAGTCACCAAGAATTCATAGATAATAACTAAACATCCACAGGGGACTAATATATAACTAATAATACCCATTGAGATTCATGGTAAAAAGCATCTATCTTTTTTCCATAGTGTTTAATGACCTTGATTTCTTTTCCACTTCATTCTCCTCCTTTTGTCCCAAACCCCAACAGATACAAATATTTTATTCTCTATTTTTGCACTGAGTCAAGACTTATAAGAAATACCCTATGCATTGGTTGTTGGGGTCTGAGCAAGCTGTCTTCCTGATTTAGAAGGCTCAAGGGAGAAACAAAACCATCTATAAAGGCCTTTTTAATTTCTAACATAAGCTTGAGCTTTCATTGTAAAATGTATCTCATTTGGTCATCTTGGATCTAAACTCTGGCCATTCCCTAAATTCATCACTGTGTTACTGCTGCAGCTGCTGAGCATTTGGCACCTGTAGAGTACCCCAGAGAGAGCCCAGACTAACAGAGGATTTTATAGGCAGTGAGGCTAATGGCAAAACTTTCAAGATTTGTTTTTCAAATAAATGCATTTAAGAAAAAACTTTACAATTTCAATGAGCCACGAGAAAGGTACATTGGTTAAAAAAGGCCTTATGAGAAATCCACCACAAGGCTCTCTAATTTAGAAATGTAAAGAGAAACAGATTGACCTGCATTTACAAAGTGAAGGATAAGGAGGGGGAAAGGAAAGAAAAGTCCAAAATCTTTAACGAGTATCATACCTGTTTTCACATCAAGAATTCTTTGTAGCTGTAAATGTTTGTTTCTAATGAAGGAACATTTCTTTATTTAGAGAATAATTCCCTGACCTTTTTTAGATGCCAGAAAACTGCTTGGATATGGGTATTCTTTCAATTTATGCAATTTTTTTTTTTATTTCAGACAGCAATTAAATTTAGAAAAGGTTGATCTGGAATGGACTAGAGCAGAAAAATCAGTAGAGTTGGCTTCTGGTTATGACTATATAGTCACTTACTTTAGGATCCTAAAGAAAATTCTTGGGATCTCTGCTATTGGCTCATTTGTCATTACACCATCTAATATTGATTAGTCCCATTTTAGAGATAGTTACATGGGCATGAAGAGTCAGACAAGCTTTCTACAAGCAGACGAACTAAACTTACTCTGTATTTTATTACTGCTCTGTGGGTTTCTGAGTCTTATGGAAGAAAGGGTCTCCACATAAACTTGGTTGGCTTCCAGCACAGTGGGGAAAGCAGGGGAGGTAAAAGCCTGAAACCTCTAAGTATTCATGCATGTGACAATATCTATGGAAGCCACTGAAAAGTGAGGTTGTTAGGAATCGACCACCTTCCCAGAGCAGTCAGTCAGAAACCAAAACTAGTTGAAGGACACAGAAGAGGAAAGGGAGGCAAGTTGGGCAACAGAAAGCCACCACTGTTTTCTTCCTTTTACCAGATAAAATGTTGAAGTGGGAATCACTCCACATCACTCAAGTATTTTAATTCTCTCATTTTAGATATAAGAAGGACTCCCAAGATGAATCATTTATATATCCGTTCCTGACAAGTCACCATACAATCCTTGGATGACACTTAGCTAACGGGAACTTTCCCCATCAATGCTGATCCATGACCCTGCCTAAAATATAGCCTTAAAGAGTTATCATAAGCTCAAGAGTCATATTGGCTGATAAATCTGAGTTATCTTGGCTATCCTGAGTCTTGTTCTGACTAGGCTGAGATCTCTATTCACTAAGCTCATCTTTTCAATAAAATTAATAGGTCATATATTTAAAACCTAAAAGGTTCTTGGATTTCATGTAATCTTATTCACATATTTTACAGATGAGAAAACTGAATTGAAGAGATTTTCCTAAGGTCTGATGGTAGAGATGTAATTTGAAGAGTGCTTCCTTCCATATATCTTTATAAACTTGAAAATTTGAACCTGGAAGTGATCTTAGATATTTTTTTAATTCTATGCTTCATTTTATAGATGAAGAAATCAAGTCTCTGGAACAATGAAGTCATACCCTGCTACCTTAGGGCTGACACCTCCACCTCTATTATTAAGAAGGTATTGGTGAACATCAAACTAGAGTTTCTGTTCAAAGAGAGTACCCAGGACAGCTATCTCACCCTTCCCATTGTGTGGTACGGAAATGGTGAGGGGTCACCATTTAATAAAAAAGCTGGAGAGAGCTCTAGAGAAGAGCAAAGTTTATTGTACATTCTCGCGAGAAGGGCGTCCCACCCTTTGAGTAGACAATCGAAGAGAGGAAGCACCTCCTGTGGGCAGGACAGCACCTTTAATCCCTAACGCAAAACGCCCCCTCCCACCACTGACCCTCATCCTCATTGGCTGAGAGTCTTACATTCTAAACACGATATCTACCCATGAAATTGAACTTGACCAATAAGTACATAGTTGCCCATATTTGGATGAAATAGGGAGATGATATCATAGGAGGGGAAGGCAATGCCCTTTGATCGAACTTCAGAGTCCTTCAGGCCTACTCGAACTCTGAAGTAGATGAAGCCTTACTCGATTTTCACAACTGTCTTGAAAGATCTCACCTCATCTCATTCACCATGATCTCCATTTCTTCACAATCTTTAGAAAATCATCATCTTACAAGACAACATCACCTGAAACTAACATCCTCTCTGTACCTCTTGGTCCTGCGGCCTGTCCCTTTTTTTAATTGGAGAAAGTAGAAGTTGACCTTAGAGAATTCTTCTCAGATTCTTTATTTGAGGGCAGTCATTTCATCATTTACCACGTGTCTATAGGTTTTCATTATGTCTTCATGCCAGGTACTCTTCCCCCAACACCTGCCTCTACTTTCATTTGTGATTCTTTTTAAGAATCCTTCTTCAATTAAATTGTGAGGTCCTTGAGGGCAACATCTGTCTTTTGCCTTTCTCCATAGTACTAGGACTTAGCACATAGTAAGTGCTTCAAAAAATATTTATTGAATGGTCAAAGGATATGAATAGACAATTCTCAGAGGAAGAAATTGAAACTATATCCACTCACATGAAAGAGTGTTCCAAATCACTACTGATCAGAGAAATGCAAATTAAGACCACTCTGAGATACCACTACACACCTGTCAGATTGGCTAAGATGACAGGAACAAATAATGATGAATGTTGGAGGGGATGTGGGGAAACTGGGACACTGATACATTGCTGGTGGAGTTGTGAAAGAATCCAGCCATTCTGGAGAGCAATCTGGAATTATGCCCAAAAAGTTATCAAACTGTGCATACCCTTTGACCCAGCAGTGCTACTACTGGGATTATATCCCAAAGAAATACTAAAGAGCAGAAAGAGACATATATGTGCCAAAATGTTTGTGGCAGCTCTTTTTGTTGTAGCTAGAAACTGGAAGATGAATGGATGTCCATCAGTTGGAGAATGGTTGGGTAAATTGTGGTATATGAAGGTTATGGAATATTATTGCTCTGTAAGAAATGACCAGCAGGAGGAATACAGAGAGGCCTGGAGAGACTTACATCAACTGATGCTGAGTGAAATGAGCAGAACCAGAAGATCACTGTACACTTCAACAACAACACTGTATGAGGATGTATTCTGATGGAAGTGGATATCTTCAGCATAAAGAAGATCCAACTCACTTCCAGTTGATCAATGATGGACAGAGGGTAGCTACACCCAGAGAAGAAACACTGGGAAGTGAATGTAAATTGTTAGCACTAATATCTGTCTGCCCAGGTTGCATGTACCTTCGGATTCTAATGTTTATTGTGCAACAAGAAAATGATATTCACACACATGTATTGTACCTAGACTATATTGTAACACATGTAAAATGTATGGGATTGCCTGTCATCGGGGGGAGGGAATAGAGGGAGGGGGGGTAATTTGGAAAAATGAATACAAGGGATAATATTATAAAAAAATATATATATAATAAAAAATTTAAAAAATATATTTATTGACTGACAACAAACAGCTGGAATTCAAATTATGGATTTTATCTATGATGCCATGTTTTATACTACTCCATGGATTTAGAGCTAGAAAAAAATCTGAGGATTACATTATTTTTAAGTTTGCTCAAATTATAATGGAAAAAAAATCATTAATAAAATATTTTAAATCATGAAATAAAATTTAAAAGTACAAAATGGCTGAAAATAGATTATAAATTTTGTTGCTCTCGTTAAATTGTATTAAATACATGTATAGAGAGAGGGAGGAAGATAATCTCCCTAAACCCTATATAACTGAAGCTGATAGTTTCTTATACAATGGTCTTTGTTATTTTTACACTGAACTTTTTCATATATTGATCATTATTAAATTCACAACAATTTTTTTTTTTAATTTGAAGGAAAGTCAGAAATTAAAAATAGAAGGAAGGGTGTGTGGGGAAGTGACAGAGAGACAGAGTCACAGAGGGAGTAAGGAAGGGAAGGACAGAAAGAGACAGAGACAGACAGACACAGAGATAGAAACAGAAAGAGAAGGAATGGTAGAAGGAGAGAGAGGAAGAGAGAAAAGAAGGGAGGGAGGGAGAGAGAGAGAGAGAGACAGTGACAGAACAAGATATAAACAGAGATAGAGAGAGAGGTTACAGTCCAGAAAGTTTATGTCCATGAAATAGCTAAAAATCTTCTGGTACTTTCACAGCAAGTCTTTTTTTAGGAGAGCAAAAGAGTATATTTTGTTTCTGAATTGATTTCAGGAGAATAGACCTGAATGAACTTGGTTTTCCAGTAAAATTCCTAATTTTTCATTGTCTATATTCCTCTCTCCCCCACCTCCAGGTTTTACTTAGTCATAAACTATTACTTCAGTTTCCACCTTTGCCCTAATCTTAGATTATTTCTTATAGCTTTTTCAAGACCAGGAGAGGTCAGAGCAAGGTTTTAACATCAGCAGAGAATGTTCCTAATGTATCTAGTGGAAAAAGGGAAATAGATCAAGTGGGAGCATTTGAGGTTATCTGCCCTCTAGAATGACAAATTCTGATATAACCTCAGCTTCTACATATCTGGTCTGATAGTACATGCAGTGTTACACATCCATAGTCCTCCACCCCTCAGCAAAGAAAGGAAGCAAGTAGGCCATTATAATTAATTCTTGTTAATGCAAACTTATTATGGAGTTGCTCAGAGTCACTTTAGGGCATTCACATTTTGAAGATTCAAATCTGGGTCAGTGCTGGCTAGAACCCTAGAAAGAGAAGTGGAAATAAATAAGGTTTTGAAGGGAAAGCCCATACTGTGTCTTTCCTCTTCCTCCCTGGAGCAAGAGTATACAGGATGCCTAGAGAACTTTTGAAAGTCTCAGCTGAACTCCTTTACCTATCTTCTCAATAGAGTCTTTTGTAGGCAACTATCATTCTCACCTTCAGCTTAAAGAGAGTGAATAAATGGCGCCTATGTTCGTTCATGCTTAGAATTAGCCTCCACTGCCAAAAACAATGGTGGTGGTAGCAAGAATCACACAGTGATCCTATGATCCTTACCTGTGACATGTTGAGAAGACTGTCAAACTTAATCTCTTATTGTTCCCTTAATGACAGTCCTTCCTTTCATTGCTCTTTCAGTTTTGATTCCATTCTTTTTTAATTTTTTAAATTACATTTAATTGTTTTTAATTAATAAATATTTTCTTTCCTCCAAATCCCATTCCCATACCCCATTGGAAAAAGAAAAAGAAAAAGGAAAGGCTTGTAATAAATATTCAATCAAGCAAAATAAAATTCCTACATTGGCCATCTTAATAAAATATAGAGAGAGATAGACATATAGATAAAGAGATATAAGATATATCTTTATATTGTAATGCTGGAGAAACTGAGCAAGATAGAGATTAGAGAGTATTCAATACAGGATTTATTAAATGGAGAGATTTATTGGGACCAAATGGATCCATGATTGGTCCCAGTGCTCTGAGACTATCTTCTCAAAGAATCCAGCCCTGAAATGTCTGATTACAAGATTCTTTTATAGGGTTACAAGAACAATGACATAATGGGGGAAGGAACCTAGGATGAGTATGACATAATGGAGGTAGGCATAAAGTACTGGAGAGGCTCCAGATACTTCTAAATGTCTAAAATGGATGAAGACCTTTATCCCATCAAACATTAAGAGGGAATGATTATAGCCTAAGGTCTAAGATATAAGATCTTTATCCTAACTTTAAGAGGGAATGGTTATAACCTGAGGCAGAGTAACTGAATAGGACAATTAGGGAAACTGGGTCAGGACATTAAAAGAGCACTGTGGCGCAACAATATGCATGTATATATGTGTGTGTGTATATATATATATATATACATATATATCCATACATATATATGTATTCACCCACATACATATATAAGTATACATAATATAATTCTGCACCTTGAGTTCATTACTCAGAGTAGAAGATAAATAATATATCTCATCATTTGACCTCCAGAATTGTGGTTGAGCATTGTGTTGATAAAAGAGTTTTTCATTTTTTCAAAGTTGTTTGTTTCTACTTTTAACATTACTTATTTTATTCATTAATTTTTATTTATTTTATTTATAAATTTATTGATATTTACTAAATATTACTTCAGCTCCAGAATCTCTATGCTAGTTATTGATCCTGACTCTTCTCAGGATAACTGGCCTATAGCTTTGCAGTAACTTCCTGACAGTGACTTCCTCAGCTCTCCAAACTGAGAAAGCATCAAATCATAACACACTCTTAGATTTGAGTAGTCCATCCCTTCTGAAAGGTTGTCAACCCCTTGCAAGAATGTAAGGGATCTAAGATATGGTCCAGTTCAACTTTTGAATCAATTTTGGCATCTCCCTCTATAAAATCTTTGCCTAGTTAGTGAAGTTAAATCTTCCCATGGGCCAATTAGCTTTGTGCAATAGAAAAACTGTTTTCCAGCAGTGGACTGCATCTCCTCACTTCTGCCAATCATTTCACGCATGTGCTTTATTGCTAAGAAGGAAGGACTTGGTTAAAAATTGGGAATAAATAAGCACAACTCATTCTACCATTAGAGGAAAAAAAGACTCCAAAGTCCACATCTTACTAATAGTGGATCATCAGTGTGCTCTTCAAGAATAAAACACAGCACATGTTTACTGTAAAGGTAAAAGTTTCCCTTTCCATTGAACATATTCCAGAGCAGAGCCTGCCTGCACAATCCATCTCCAGAGAATCAGGGAGTTTACGTGAAGCATAAAGAATAACAGCTGAAAGGCAGAGTCACAATTGCAAATGGCTCTTAACCAACACCAGGCTTCATTCATCCACTATTCCCGTTTGATGTCTGTAGACAGTGTTCTGTGCCATTCCCTCTTAATTTGGCTTCCTGGAGCTCATCAGCAAGGGAATGGAGGGAGACTAAGCCTCTGGCAAAGGGGTTTACAGACATTAACCAAAGCCAGGTCAATTGGATGGGGTGAAGGCACGTGCCACATGGTGACCCCCAACTCTCTACCACATGCTGACAGAGATTAGACCTAAAGTATCTATAGGATATCATGCCAGGAACGCAAAGACTTAGTCCTGTCTCCTTGTAAAAGGGTCATGATTGGCCCATTGGCAGGATTTGGCCATTGGGGATTGGGAGCCATGATATCTAATGAGGAAACCATCCAGCAGGAATGGAGAAATAATCACAATCTTGGGGAAGATGGAGAACTAGTGCTTATGAGCTCTTCATACTTGTGCATGTTCTTCAGGCACAATCCAAAATTGCAAAGATGAAGGGGCCACTGAAACTCACATTCTGCAGCTCTAAAAATAATGGAAAATCTTAAGATCATTTTCTTTCCAAATTAGGTTACATTTTTGAAGTTGCTCTTATTCTTTGCCCCTAAGAAGGAGCTCTTTGGTAAGAGAGAATCAAACCTGATGTCTGCCATACGGATCTGCTGCTGCCCTTTTCTGAAATACTGAAGCAAGAGTGAAATACTGGTCATTCTGATTTTGTAATAGAATCTGGCACTCATTCTAACAAATCCTATATTACTGTTAATCAAAATTAACTCTTTAGCCCTTCTACAGAGAGGCAACACAGTAGAGCATAAAATATAAAAATCTGGGTTCAAATTTTACCTCAGACTACTGAAGAAATCATTTAATCTCTGAACTTTAGAGATTTTTTTATTTAATATTTAAAATGAGATAATAATAGCACCCACCTCATAGGATTGTTGTGAGTCAGTCAAACAATGTTTTTAAGGGCTTACTAGGTGCCAGGCACATGCTAATCACTAAAGCAAGTTGCAAGTCTTAACACTGGGAAGGAGTTTTAAAAGGAAAAATATGGAAATTAGGAGAGGATTGATAGCAAAGGCCAAGAAGAACATATTTGAGCCTTAGTGATAAAACATTTTTCAGGAAAACTCCCTCTAGAAAATACAGAAAAGAGGCAGCACATAAAGAGGGGAGGATTGGACAGAGTAGGAAGAAATAAAGAAGGAAAAGGAATAGAAGGGACCCACCATGGAATGAACTGAAAATTGTTGTGGTATTTGTATCAAAAGGCAAAACAGAGCAATATATTTATATCTCCTAGTATGCAAATAAAAAATCATTTTGACAAAATTTTGTTTATTTGAAAACATAGAAAATGGAATTACTTTGAAAATAATTTGTGTTTCTTTTTAAAATATGCAGGACATTTAATCTTTTATAATTAACAAATAACAAGAATGTGCCATAATTTTTCCTAAATTTCAAACTTATTTATAAAAGCTTTACTTATGAAATGCTTGTGATTGCACATAACTAGATGAGACCACCTTGTCCTACTATCCAGGCACAGAAGTAAATGTTAATAAAGAGTTGGCCATATATGGAAATATCTGATTCATAGCACAAGCTCAGTAATTATTATTTAGAATTATGTGTTCATTGAACATTAAATTATTCTCTCCAAGTGAGGCTGGTTATATCTTCTCTCAGGGTTCTAGCTGTAATCTGAGAGGTATTTCCCTGATTACCAGGACACAATTCCAATTAAACACTGAACATCAGTTAGCTTTTACAAAGGGGGTAGCTTCTTCCAAGTAAAACAATAACAAAAGTGCAAACATTTCCCTGTCAACATCTCAGTTACATCCCCGCCATTCACTATATTAGTCTATGAGCAGAATGGGTTCATTCTTAGCACCGTTTGGTCCCACAGAATTCAGGTTCAGATATAGCATTGACATCTAAAGAGTATCTGTTTCACTGACCATTGGGCTGGATGCTTAAAGTCTTTACTTCATTGATTGACTACAAAACATGAAATGGGGTCTGATGCTTAGACACTTAAATTCCAGGACTCCTGGACATACCCCAACCTGACATTATGGAAATCACAAGGTTGGAAACTCCATGTTAATCTCCTTCATCTAAAAGAAAAGAACAGATAATGAGGCAAAAGAAGAAAATCCAATTTCATGGGGCCATATGTTGATCTTTCCTCTTATTGCATTGCTTTTTTCTGAAGGTCATCACTGAGGGGATCACACCTGAAACAGATCTACAGAGAGACAAAGGTAGAGCCTTTTGAAAGCACTCTCAGTCTCAGCAACATAGGCAATTGAAAAGACTTCTACTAGAGTTGTGTTGGAACCAGATCTAAATGATTCAGGAAAGCAAACTGTTAATGCACCTCAGAAATCAGGACTTTATTTATTGTTTTGTTGATTGTTTAAACTTAAGAGAGTAGTGAAAAAAATGTTACTACTGCAAATGAAACTTGAAAGTGTATCATGCACACTGCCCCTCCCCACTCCCCAGAGAATCAGTTGTTTAACATGTATCAATACAACCCTATTTCCTAACCATGTAGTTAGCAAACTGGAACCAGTTACAGGACATCTATGAGTCCTCCAAAGTCTCTCCAAGACACCCTCTCAGAATTCTCCACATTAGAAATGCTCTGCAAATGTTCCCCCTGCCTTATTTTATATGTACACTCTAATATACCCCTTGACATATATTGTTTATGATGCATGCAGGGACAGAGCTAACCTGAAACTTTGAAAAAGAAGAAAAAGCTTGACTAATATCTACAATGTCCTGTGGTTTTTAGTGGTGCTCATTACATGTTTCTACTAACCTGGTAACTGGAAATGATAAAAATATCTCCCCTATTTACATCCAGGAAAAAAAAATAGAATTCCAAAACTAGAAGGGACCATACAGTTCATTCTTGACATGTGGCCATCCAGCTTCTGCTGAGCTCTTCCAGTGAGTTAAAATGTTGTAATAATTTTGAAAACTAAGAAAAAGTATCAATTAGAAATATCATAAAATGTTTTTATCAATGAATTACTAATTCCAAATAACTAATTCTTAATAATTTCTAAACATACTCTTTTTCTTTCATTTTTGAAGAAGACCAATGGCATTATGGGGATGTCTTAACTTGCATGTGAATTGGATTTAAATAAGGCAAAAAGTTGTTGCCTTATCACAGTGTAAGTAAATTACCTTGCAAAGCAAAACATTCCTTTCTTGATTAGTGCTTGGGACATTTTCTTGTACTACCTACTGGTCATTTTTCTTCCACCTAGGGTCAAACCACATAAGCATAGGGACAACATAGTGTGATAAGGAATTGAACTTGGCAGGATTTGAATACAATCCTACTTGACTCTGGTACTTAAAAGTTTTATGACCCTGAGGAAGTGACAACCTCTCGGTACCTCAATTTTCTCACTCATGAAATGAAGTGATTGAATTTTATGACTTTTATACTCCTTTCCAAATCTAAATTCATGATCTCATGCTCATTCAACAACCACTAGAACATTAGCTGCTTGTGGGCAAGGGCTCTATCACTTTTGTATTTTTATTAACATTTAACATAATACATAGCACATAACAAGTACTAAATATAAAGGTTTTTTCATTTATTCATTCAATTTCCCTGACAACGTGTTGGTTTTCTCATAGTAGACATTACCTAGATGATTTATGGACTCCCACAAACCACCCACCTTCCAAGGAAAATTTGTCATGGAAATAATTGGTGCTTGCTGCCAGCAAAATGAAGTGAACTCACCCACCAGTTTGTTTAAGATGACAGAAAGGGATGTTGGAAATGTTGGAGGGAATGTAGAAAAATAAGTATAGTAACATGCTGTTGGTAAAGTTGTGAACTGGTCCAACCACTCAGAGCAATTTGGAACTATGCCCAAAGGGCCATAAAACCATATATCCTTTGACTCAGAAATGTAATCAAAAGAGATTTTTTAAAGGGAAAAGATCTTTATTTACAAAACTATTTATAGTAGCTCTTCTTGTGTTGGCAAAGAATTAAACTAAGAATATGCCATCATTTGGAGAATGACAGAACAAGTTATGGTATATGAATTTTAAGGAATACTATTGTACTATAAGAAATGATACAGGTGATGGTTTCAGAAAAAAAAAAAACTTGGAAAGACTTTTATGAAGGAGAGAGAGATTTTATAAACTAAAGATAAAATAAAATTAAACTTTTTTTTTCAATAAAATGAAATACTACACAAGAAAACATTGATCAGTGGCTCTATTCATTGGAATTGTCTGCCTAAATCATATAATAAGAATTACAAAGAAAATCCCACAGTTTATTTGCTACAGACATCAGCATATTCTATATAGGCCTAAACAGGGAGTATCCACATATTTTCTTCTTTAAATTCTAGTAGGAACTTATTGTGTCTTCTAGCATAACCAAGTACATTATTCCTAAAATTCCTCAAATAAGCTCAGAAAATGTTTATACTTTATGTACTAATATTAGAACCTAAGCATTGCCAATAAGTTCCAATACTAGTAATAGAGTTTGTTTCTATAGCATTTTCAGGTTTACCAAATAAGATCCTCACAGCATCCTTGTGAGGTTTGTAGTATAAATATTATCATTTTACAGATGATATTCCCATTTTACAGATGAGGAAATTGAAATTTAGAGGGGCTAAGTATCAGAGTTGATATTTGAACAAATTTCCTACCCCTAAATCCAACATGTTTTCCATTATATTATGTTACCAATAATATAGTTAAAAAAAAAAAAATCAGTGCCATTGCACAGATTTAAGATCCAGATAGAGAAAAAGAAAACCAAGGGAACAAGAAAGGAAGATCATGAGATAGAAGAAGGAGGAATCCACAATGGCAAATACCTGCAACATTTGATTTAAGAGGCTACTAGATAGCATTGAAATTGTAGGCTTCTTAGTCCACCCAATAAAGTGATTCTACTTAGGTTCTTCTTTTGTATTTGCATTTTAGATTAGAAGTAACTTTTGATCAAAGAGTAGCAAAGCTCTCATGGGGCCTGATCACAATCAAGAAGCCAGTTTCATAAATCCTGTGGCAAGTATGCCCCAATATCCAAGTGGTTACATCTACTGGTCTTTGACCAAAGTCCTGCTCAATGCAGGAAACCCTGAACAGTGAGGGGGGGGGGGGGAATCTCTCCACTCACCTCTCCAAAGTCAAGAACTAAGGAACATTTATTTAGAGACAGGATGGCACAGAGTAAAAGAGCACTGGATTTACAATCAGACAACTTGAGTTTGAAACTTGTTTCTGCTACTCATTAGCTGTTTTACCTTCACCAATTAACTTAACCTTTGGGGATCTCAATTTTCAAGTTGAAAAAAAAAAAAGATAAATGCTAACTTTTTTGTTCTTGTTGTTCATTCATTTCAGTCGTATCTAATTTTTCATGACCCCATTTGAGTTTTTCCTGGCAAAGATTCTAGAACAGTTTGCCATTTTCTTCTCCAGCTGACTTACAAATGAAGAGTAAGGCAAACAGGGTTAAGTGACTTTCCCAGGGTCACACAGCTAGTAAGTATTTTAAGAGAGATTTGAACTTAGGAAAATGAGTCTTCCTGACTCCAGTCCCAGCACTTTGTGCTCATGACATCTTAATGGAGAGATAACTGGCCTTTAAGTCAGGAAGAATTATATTCAAGTCCTTTCTGACACATCCTGGTTATGTGATTCTAGATATAACTTAATGCTACTCAGGAAATTCCCTAAGTTTACAGAACTCTTAGTTGCAACAGATCTGTATTAATAGACTATGTTTCCTTACCACAACTTCTACCTTAATGAAACCACAGAAACTAGATTTTTAATAAATGAATAAACAGATGGATTAGATAGATACTATGAAATCTAAATTAATATCTCATAGAAATAAATAGTTAAGGTGACAGTACTTTAGATCAACAACTACGATTTCTTAAAAATCAAAAACTAAAGTTATGCATGTATTTATGGATCTATGAGAAAATGGAAATTGAGTATAAATGTTAGTTGGGATATTAGTTCTGGAGTTAGAGGTTATAGAAGATATTTATAAAGGTAAGGAACCTAATGAGGATGGGGAGAATAGTGTGCATTTAGGAGGGAATATTGAGATAATTACATATAGGATATATTTTTAAAAATGCATTGTGATTAGGAGAAGGGACTTAAGTGATGCTGAAAGCATAAAATTGTTTTTGATAAGGTGACATTTAAGCTGAGCCTTGAATACAGCTAAGGGCTCCAAGAAGTAGAGGTAAAAAAGATACCTTTTAGACATCTTCCCAATAGCTCTTTTTTATAAGTAGTGCAAGTATTACTCTCTTTATTTTATTAAGGAAACTGAAGTTCAGAGAGGATCAATTTCCTGATTCTAGGTCACACAATCCTGCATGTCACATTGCCTTCATTCCTTTTTGCTTGTTATCTTTCATTATGATTCTTTTTTTTAGATGTTTTTCTGTTATAATCATGACCTCTTTTGAGTCTTAGAAAGAAGTGGTACATTTATGTTTAAAAGTCTGCTGTTATTTATCCTTCCTTCTGGAAGAGGACCATAATGTCAGAAAGATGACATAATGACATGTAAATGAATTGGATTTAAGTGAGTAAGGGCTGTGCAAGGTCACCTGCCTCACTCTCCCTTACATTCAACCTGAGTCAATTGGGATCCAAACAATAAATTAAATACAAAAATAATTAGGGATTTTAGGATAGAGAAAAGACTCATTAGCAAGGTATCTAAAATGGTGAAGGGGAACTACCTTCATTCAAGACAGTCTTGAATTTATTCCATCTCTCTTTTTTCCAGTCTCAAGTGGCTCAATGTCAATGTGCAGGTCGGCATCAGGATTGGAACCAGAGTTTACTAGAACCTGCTATCTGCCTGGGTCTCCTCCAATTGGTCATAGGTAGAGCTAGCTGAATGTGACAGGACAGCTTTGCTCCTGTCTAAGAAAAAGACAGTTGAAGGGACTTTGAAAAGGGCCTGCTGTTAGAATAGGCCAGTAGTGAAAATGATTACCCAGTCACCAAACACTAATCCAGGAGGAATTAAAAGCAGATTCAATTGTGACAATTTACAAGTGGAATCAAGAAACCCTGACATTATGGGTTGTTAAAACACACACAGGTCCACACACACACTCACATCCACACACGGAACCCTTCAGAGGAACATGAGGAATTGATTTCTTTTTATGAAAACAAAGGGATAAAATTTTATATCCACTGCATTGTGAAAGAGATCTCACCACAGGAGTCATATGGGCTCTGTACCTCATGCCAAATGTTAACCCTTAACCACATTCTCTATGGACTGAATTCTCTTTTTTTTTTTTAATTTTCTGATTCAAGATAGGCACTGAGGGTAGAACCCAAACAAGGTACACTTCTTGGAGAATTGTTTTCTCTTTTTAAAAAAAGCATAAGCTGGAAAACAAGAAACACATAAAACAATGAGAGAATATTTTACAAGCAAACTTCCAACAGAACCACATCCTTTAATCAGAAAGTCAAGTTTTCCATTGCACACCACAATCGTTCCTTATAAGCAATGGCATGTTCTGGGCCGGCCCTGTATAAACTTCTGAAGAAGGCAAAACCTTCCCTCATCTATTCTTTCAGTCCTGCTGCCATCATACAAATTGAACTTCATAATGACATAGCACTTCAAGGTTAACAAATCAATTTTTTCACAATCCTGAAAAGTAGAGATTGTGAGGGTTCAGATCCCACCCCCCCAATAAAAAAGAGGTGGATAGGGAGGATGGTTCCATTTAAGAAAAATCTCATCCTAATAATTAGGACAATCCAAAAATAAAATGGACAGCTTAAGAAAGTAGTAGGTTTTCCCTCATTGTAGATCATCAAGCAAATAAATACACGATGAATACCTTGTAGATGTTATAGAGGAAAATCTTTTTCTAATGTAGGCTAGACAAGTTGACCACTGAGATCTTTTCCAACCCTAAATTTCTATGTTTCTGAAGGTTATCCATAGTCAAAAAGTATCTAAGTTAGAATTCAAAACCCAGGTCTTCTGATTGAAATTAGGACTCTTTCTTCAGGCATCTTGTCCCAATTTATTTTATAATATGAATATCCAGGATACTATGAAAACCTAACAACCATTGAGATATGAAGAATTTAATGTGATATTTTTCTAAGGAATATCATTATTTTAAAAGTGGATGTCTGGAGAACACAATACTTTTAACCAAAGGAATAAATCTTTAATAGTGGAATAGTGGGCACTTGAGTGAAAGAATAATTTTTAGGTAAAAAGGCTTTAAATAAAAACGTATAGGCAGTCACTTTGTTGAGTCATTTATTTGTGTCTGACTTCATGATCTCATTCAGGATTTTTTGGGCAAAGGTGATAGCATGATTTGTCATTTCCTTCTTCAACTCATTTTTATAGATTTTATTTTACAGATGAGGAAATTGACACAAGCAGATAAGTGACTCATTCAGGATCACCCAGCTGATAAGTGTCTGAAGCCAGATTTGAACTCAGGAAGATGAAACTTCCTGAATCACCTAAATGCCTTCACCACTTACTTACCTTATCTGTGACCCAGAGTGGTTGATGTGTGGTACTATCTAGGGGCTAAAAAGAGAACACCATGATCCTTCCAGGACTTTTCTGGATCTATAAAATCACTTTTCATCATAACACAATGACTAACAATGATATTCTTGCATTGTAGTCCCTGCATCTGGGATAAAATCAAAGGTTTATTAAAATCCAAATCATTTCATCAGGAAACATTCCTCCTCCATAAACTAGTTCCTTCTATTTGCCATTCATTTTTATTTTGTGGCCTTTACTTTTTTTTTTTTTTTTTAAATTGACAGAGGGCAGAAGGAAGAATAGGAGAGCTGACTGTCATCGAGAGAGGATATTATTTTATTCCTAGTAATTATATTTCCACTACCCAGCACAGTTCCTGACACATAATAAATATTTAATGATTGCTTGTTGATTGATTAATTGATGTTTTAATTAGTCACTTGCACTATGGATGAAATACTATGATGACCTATTAACTTTAAATACTTGACACCCTTTTACAAACATGGCTTAGCTCATGATAGACTGATTATAAAATGGAAATGACAATATACCCTACTTCAGGAGAGTTATGAGGATTAAATATGATAACATTTATAAAGTGCTTATTATGGTGTCTAGCCCATAGTAGGTCCTTAATAAATGTTTGCTTCTTTCTCTTCCCTCTGCTCCTTGTTCTCACCTGATGACCAATAAAAAACTTTTTTTTTTTCCTGTGACTGAACCATGCCAGTCTAACTATAGTTCCATAGCAATAACATTTGGTGTAGTGTTATGTATCCCAAGCTTTGTTAAATATATTTCAAAAGCTAAAGGAATACAATTTCAATGGCAAAATGAAATTATCATTTCAGTGTTTGGAACTTACTTCACACTGTCAAACACTTGAGTCTTTTTACTCCACTTCAATTACTTATTTGAGGATGACAAAATTGGTTGTGGGGAAAGCCTCCAAATCTGACCTGAGTCCCCAAAGGTTTTTTGGATGACAAATTGAGGTTGAAACACCATTTTTCGGTGATTTAAGTGTAAATGAACAGAAACATGTGGATTGCATTTCCTTCCAATTATATACAGGTTTAACAATTAAGCACAAGATGGTGCTTGAGGCAAAACACTGGAGCATGAAGTTGAGTCTGAATTTGAGGTTCAAGCAATAGCTGTCCTTATCATCAGAAATGAAACTTTATTATTTTTCATGGTTCTTTCTCTAAATCTATTTTCATGACCCATCTAGAATCAGAGTCCTCCAAGCCATCTTGAGAATAGATTTACCAGCTATCCTAAAAAGTAATAGCCATCCTATACTGCTTAGAGAATTCTACCCAGAATTTCCAATTTGAGAGGAGGTGAGGGGGCAGGGTAGGAAGAGAATCAGCAACAGGTGTTGTACTTCTTGAGGGAAAAGAGTGTTGTTTATTATGGGTATTCTCTAAAGAAATCTTGGAAAGTTTACACCACATTGGATAATATATTGCTTAATATAGTTTCCACTCACAGCCCCTCCTTTTCCTTCTCACTTCCCCCAACCCTCACCCCTCACTCCAACCTCCACCTTATAATTTGATTGGGCAAGCATGATATGAAAGAATTAAAGCTATTTTCCATTTGTTGTTAAGCATGACTGAGGAATGTGCTCATAATTCAGTAAAAATGTTGCCTGATGACAGATATTACATAATACGACAAGTCTAATGATCTCTGAGTGAAGAAGAATAAGCTGTGGGCATGGTGGAATGCATGTGTTCCAGAGGACTGAATTAAAGCAAGGAGCTGATGGTGGGACAGAAAGGAAGACTAAAGAAGCAATGGAGTAAAGGAACAAGAAAGGGGAATATGTCATCCCTCTTTTAGAGATAGAGAGGGAGATGGGACAGATGCAGACAAATATAAAGCAATGGATTAGTGTCTCTTGCCTTAAAACTCTTTAGGAAATGCGACAGTACAATGTTACCAGCAAGGCTAAATGTAACTCATTTTCTCAGTTTAAATAAGTCCCAACTTGACCCAAGAAATTCTAAAGGAATAATTGGTACATTCTACCATTTGGGATCTATTTGGGGCTCCCATGAATGGATGCTTTTGATTAACAAGAATAGAGGCATGGGATAATACCACTAACAGTGGCTTTGGTGTTCATAGACCTGCTCTGATTCCTTAGTAGCTGTGTGATCATAAGCAAATCACTTCATCTCTCTGTAGTATGTTTCCTACCTAATTAAATGAGAAATAAAATGCTACCATTCTGTACCTATGTGAACTTGGGAAACTCTCTCTGTGTCTCAGTTTCGTAGAATAGAGATCTCTTCTAGGTTTATTGTGAAGAAGGTGCTTTATGCCATGCAAGTTGCTCTGAAAATGTGAGTTCTCATTATGAGTTAGACACAACTATGTCTGGATTATGGTAGAGGGAGATGGAGACAAGACTGCACTGCATGATAAGGTATAGATTCTTACCTAGTCCTTGGATATTGTCTATTGTGATCTATTTTGGGCTCAGAAGAATAGATAAATTTAATAACAAAACTATCACCATAGTCTAAAAAACCTGTCCTGATCTCTTACTACTTATATGATCACAGGCAGATCACTTCCTCACCCCAAGCCATATTTTCTTACTTACATAATGGTGATAATAATATTCAATCACAATACTTGAAATAATACTTGAAGAAATACATGACACAAGGGCAACTGATTGAAAGATGAAAAATTAAGGCAATCGACTCATTTGTTTGCTCTATGCAACAAAAACTGTTCACTATTCATAGAGGCATTGAAGTGGGAAGAAAGTGGATAAAGTATTGGACTTGAAAGCAGGAAGACCTGCATTCAAATCCAATCTCAAACACTTAGTAGCTGAGAAACCCTGGACAATTTGTTTAGCCTTTGCCTCAATTTCTTTCTCTGTAAAATGGTGATAATAGCACCTAATTCCAGAGATAAAAGTGCTTTGTGAACCTTAAAGCATTATATAATGCTAGCCATTAGCATCTGCTTTTTCAATAAACTGACCTGACACAACTTTTTGCAATAGATTTTACTTCTCCCTGAAAGAACTCCTTCCTCTAGTTAGAACTCTTGGCTTCCTTTACAGATTAGTTCAAGTTCTACTTCTGCAGACCTTACCCGATTTTGTAACTGCTAATGCTGGCCTATTTGGCAAACTAGCCCAATTTAGGCCTTAGCCCAAATTGCTTTGTATTCATTTTTAACATAGTTTGCATTTATTTATTTGTGTACATGTTATTTCCTCCCAAGAAATTGCTTAAGATCAGGCAAGTAAGATTTAATTTTAATCTGTATACCTGTGTATCTAGGTTTCAGTCCCTATACTTAGCAAATGACAGAAACCTAGTATAAATTTAGTAAATATTTATTGAATGAATTTTGGATATCACATTTTTATCCTACATTTAGTTTTATTATTATGGATAATTTAGATCTGTATTTTCTGAGCTCTTCTTATTATTTGTAACTGCTTCTGAGATATCCATAGAGCCCTTCTCTGTGCATCAAAAGCACCCATGGTGCTGTTTTTTATGAGGTTAGTCTATGTTAACATTTTGTATAGAGAAACTATGGAGAAACCAATTGTATCCTCATCACATAAATGGTGTGAAACTTCAGGGCATAACGAAGGCAAAATAACTAAACTGCAAATACTTCTCCATAACAAGTCTTCTGCCAGTGAAGTTTATGATGACCTTCATTGTCTGATTCAAACAGCACTGAGAATACCTCTACTGGCTCCCTCCAGCACCATCTTTTCCATAGACATGAGTCTTTGCTTGTTAACTAAAATTCTATCATTGTGCTTCATTCCATTGAGTATTTTAACAAGGGGATTATCCTTATTAAAATATAAATATTCCTGGAAGAAAAAATAAATTATACTCTCAGCAGAGAGAGAGAGAGTGATTAACAACTCAGAAAGACAAGAGTGGAACAGTGACTTACAATGCTACAAATGGAGTTGGAAAGACCCAAGTTCAAATCCACTTCTTGATACTTACTAGCTATGTGACCTAAATAATCAAATAAACCTTTCAGTACCTTAGGCAATTCCCTATTGCTCTAAGTCGTATAGCAGATGTCAGTCTATTGTATTGGGAGAAGAACATCTTTCCTCATACCAATAAAATCCCAGATCCATCCCATCTCTCCCTATTCTCCCTATCTGATTCCTGCCAAACCTCCTACATCAAATGATATATTCCGGGTAAAACACTTTGCAAATCTAATCACTCTTTTCTTTTTTAAAGACTTCAAATGAGCTGGTCAATTGTCCTTTTTTGCAGTGCTCTTTTGTCTAATGAAGTCAAGATGCTCATCACACTTATAAGGATACTGTCTAGAAAACAAGAAGAAAAAAAAATAGTACCTATCCTTCAAGTTCTGCTATGATCAGTGTCAATTTTCCCCTTTAGTTTCTGTGCCATAGTTCCAGGGTTTTCATTTTTTGCTCAGAAAATGGGGATGTCATTGTCCTTCCTCCCAGAATTCATTGCTCTTAAGAGTATTGATGACCATTTCTGAATTTTCAGGTGACTGTAGCAATACTGGCATGAAATTAACTACCCTTTCTCCCCCAATCCAATTGAATTCTAACAAACATTTAGCTAAATCACAAGTCCAAGTAAAATTTTATTGTATCCATCTGATAGATGAAATATAGGTTCACAGAGTGAGAGTTAGAAAAAAACTCAGAGATTATCTAATTCAAGCTCTTATCTACAGATGAGGAAATTGGGAAGCAGAGGAAAAATGATCTTTTCAAGGTCTCTAAGTAATAAATAACAGAGTTGGGACTTGAACAACAGTTCTCAGACTCTATTAAATCTAGTACATTTTTCTTGTGGCATATATTGATGCTAATTGACTTAAGTAAATTAAAAGACTTAAGACATAAAGAGAAAGAAATGAGAGTGAAAAGACTTACAAACCCAAAAAAGTCCCCAAACTATATATCATATTTAAGTTTTCTTTGAGAAAAAAATAGGAAGGCTGCACATAGAAAATACCAAAAAAAAAAATCACAAAAATGAAATCAATTTTCTTTTGATGAGCAGGAAATGGCTTAGTGTTGTAGGAACCATTCCTGAATCTGTTGTCTGTATACATTCAAGTCAATAAACATCTGTTAATCAATAAATATTCAATAAATTAATAAAACATTTATTAAACATCCACTACATGCTAGGATTTGTGCTAAGCACTGAGGATACAAAGAAAGACAATAACTAATTCTTGCCCTCAAGGAAATTACAATCTATATATCTATTTATATGCACATATATATACAGATGACATTACACATCGATATATTATATACACATATGTACAGAAATAAAAGGAAGAGGGAAGAGAGAAGAGGAAAAAAGAAATTTTCGAAATAATTTTGTTGTATAAAAGGAGCAGCAAGTTGTGTGTAGCAGATTGCAGTTTCAAAAACAATCCACTTTTTATCATACTATGTTATAGAAATGGTTATTTTATTTCATAAATTGAAAATAAAATAAAAACAAAATTTTTAAAAAGCATTATGGTAGAACGAGAAAGACTTTTTGCAGAAGGTAGAATTTTCAGCTGGAATAGAAATAAAGTCAATGGAATCCAAGCCATGGAGATGAGGAGGGAGAGAATTTTAAACATGAGGGACAGCAAATAAAAATGCCCAGAGTTAAGAGATGAAGTGTTGTATGCAAAAAAAAGTAATCAGGCTAGTGTCGCTGAGAAGATGAATATGATGAAGGGAAGGAGTAAGAAGACTGGAAAAGTAGGAAAAGTTCAGGTTATAAAGTAGTTTGACAGCCAAACAAAGGCTTGACTTGCTGGAGTAAAGATCAAAATTAATACAAAGTTAGAAGGAAAAACTATGAAGGAAAAGGACATATCATATAACTAAAACAACTCTAAATTTACTCAGATTCCTGCTTCAAAAAGTGAGAGATGGATGGAGAAAGGAAAATAAACACTGATTATAACAATTCCATACAGATATAGCTTTCATAAATTAACTACAATAACAAGGAGATCAAAAAAGTTAAAAACCATCTTAATCAGCAAACACTTGATCTACTTGTCAAGAGCACTGATGAGGACATGCAAGGGCAATATCATTTAGAGCATAATCTTGATTTTAAAATCTTCTGGAGAAGGATGGCAGGTCATTATAAGCAGTATCACCTCATAAAAGAAAGAGAAGCAGTGGACAGCAAAAACAAATTTAAAGAAAGCTCATCAAGACACAGTTAAACAAAATCATTTGAATAGGACTGAATGAGGTTAGATTAAAGACAGTAGATAGAAAAAAAAATAGCAGTGAATGGCATAGTGCCAGAGGGGAAAGTGAAAATAGAAAAAAAAAATCTATTAATTCCTCTGAAAGAAACTGTCATATCAGCTTTTTTTTTTTTTGCAGTGGCAAAGGAAATGAAGGGAATGGTTAAACAATTAGTGAATGGCTAAATAGATTATATTAATTTATGTAAGTAAAAATAATAAAAGAAATAGTTTCATCAAAAACCAGGAAGACTTGTATGAACTGATGCAACAACTATAACTTGAAGAATCATTTATTCACACTACCTCAAAAGACTTAAAACTATAATTTTAGTTTAACAAACATTTATTTTTTTCTTCTTTCTACAATTCCATTCCCAATCCCTCAATGCAAGATAAAAGGCAAAAATAAAAACTTCATAAAAAATACATAGTCAACAATTTTAAAGAACCAGTAAAGAATTTCTAACTATTTCCTAAGAGGCAATAAACAATAACAATGACAATAGCAACAGCAATTATAGCTAGTGTTTATGTAATGTAGCAAGGTTTGCAAAGTGCAAAAATGTACCATCTCATCTCAAATCTGTGAGATAGATGCAGTTATTATCACCATTTTTGCAAACAGAAACTGAAGCTTTGGGAAATTAAGTAACTTGCTCAGAATCACACAGCTAATTAAGTGTCAGAAGCAAGATTAGAATTCAAGTCTTCATGATGTCATGTCAGAAACTCTGCCTAGTAAATCTCTTAGATGCCACTAGAAGATTGATTCAAGAGAAAGAAAAAAATATATATATTTAGATGTGACTAATGTGACAATTGCTTCATTTCACTATGGATATATATATATATATATATATATTCCTGAGGTAATTTAAGTTTAAGTGACTTGCCTAAGATCATACAGCTAGAAAGTGTTAAGTGTCTGAGACCAGATTTGAACTCAAGTCTTCCTGACTTCCGAGCTAGTGCTCTATCCACTGTGCTACCTAGCTGCCTTACTATGGATATT
Source organism: Sminthopsis crassicaudata (assembly GCF_048593235.1). Lineage (NCBI taxonomy): Eukaryota > Metazoa > Chordata > Mammalia > Dasyuromorphia > Dasyuridae > Sminthopsis > Sminthopsis crassicaudata. The sequence goes on from NC_133620.1 coordinate 406,498,915, forward strand.
TTTACAAGAACTTTATTTTTTGTTATTCATTTTCTTTTGGGGTTGGAAGGAGAGAAAAAATATTTTTTTTTTTATTTTTAATGTGATACCTTATATTCCTTGATCTCCAAAACCATTGGACCTGTAAATAAGATAATGATCCACTTCTCTGAAGTGTATATACAATCCTGAAATGTTTCTTAAATTCTTATTGCAGGATTATTAAGAATTAAGATAAATTATTTAAGGATTAACTTAAAGCTATGCAGGAGAAAGGATCAATGGAAAGGGTGAAACTGTTCTCCAATGAACCAAAAAGACTCAGATGTCAAATTGTATTCAAAAAAATATCCAGGAAACAATATTTGAAGAAATGTAATAATTAATAAATAGGCTTATAATTTAAAAGATGGAAAACGTTGAAAACCAAAAGTCAGACTTATGAAATCAGACTATATTAGTGGAAAGAAGTGATGTGATCCTCCCAGAAATGAATTACAAAGTAATGTTAATAATACAAATAAAATGTTAGTCCCCCTACCTTGAAAGAGAATTCATGGATTTGATTTTATCCTAGGTGAAAAGGGATAAAAGCACACCAGTCTCTACAATAAGCATTCTCAATCAAAGTAACAGGTTTATCAAATAATGCCCTTTACTTACTTTTGTCTCCCTTCTTTGGAGAACAGTTGAGTTTGGGGATAAACTTTAATACCTAGGAAGGCTACCTGTTTAGGAGTGTTGAATAGAATTTCAGTAAATTAGTCAATAAACATTTCTTAAGCATCTACTAAGTAGCAGACATTCAAGTAAGCTCTAGGGAGACATAAGGAGACAGTTCAAGTCCTCAGGAAGTTCACAATTTCAACAAACAGCAATTACAGCAAACAACTAAACAAATAAGATACACGCATATATATATATATGTATATATATATACACACACATATATATATATTTACATACATATATATGTATATATATGTGTGTATCCATATATATACATATATATGTGTGTGTGTATATATATATACACACATACACACACACACACATATATATATGAGATAAATAGAAAATAAACAAGAGAGGAGGCTATCAGATTAAAGGAATTGAGGAAGGCTCCCTAGAGAAAATGAAATTTTAGTTGGAACTTAGAGAAAGTCAGGAAAGTCAATAGATGAGGAAGAATGCCTTCCAGGACTGGGGGTCAGTCAGAAAAAAAATTCCTGGAACAAAGAGATGAAATGTCTTATTTATGGAACTACAAGGAGACCAGTGTCACTAGTTTGAAGAGTACATGTCAAATGGTAAAATGTAAGAAGATTAGAAAGGAATGTGTGTAGAAGACTTGATCCTAGAGATGATAGGGAGCCACCAGAGTTAAAGTAGAGAAGAAATATGGTCAGGTATGAACTTTAGGAAGATCACTTTGGATGCTGAAGGGTGGAATACTACAACCAAATTTCAGATCATGTCAAGGAAAAAAAATACTGAAAGTAGCCAGAAAGAAACAATTCAAATATCAGAGGGCTAAAATCAGGATTACACAAGACCTGGCAGTTGCAACATTAAAGAACCAGAGGTCATTGAACATGATATTTGGAAAGAAAAAGGTCTAGGACTTCAACCAAGATTCACCTTCTCAATGACATTAAGCAAAATACTTCAAGGAAAAAAATGGTCATTCAATGAAATAGAAGGATTTCAAACTTCTATAAGGAGAAAACCAAAACTATATAAAAATTTTGATGTTTAATATCAAGATCCAAGAGAAGCATAAAAAGGCAAAAAAGGTATAAAAAAAAAGCATAAAAGATTCAAAAGAGCTAATTGAACATCCAGCCAAGTCTAACACTCTAGGGAAATACCTAAAAGAATCATATACTTAGATAGGCATTAGTGTAAGGTTTGAGATGATTGCCTGTGTCCTTTACACTTTATGATAGGGAGGAGAAAAGGCCTGGAGTAAGTGGTGTTCTTCTAAACAAAAGCTGGGGAACAAGAAACTCAACATTAAGGCAGGTGAGCATATCCCTTAGGCTAATAGAAAGTACAGGTCCCAAACTCCTTGCTCAGATTCATGAGATCAATATCTAGGCTTGATTTGGGAACAATCCTGATCATTCCAGAAGACTATTGAGGTATCATTAGATCATTTGCTGGCCACCAATCAGATGCCTACATAGGATGAAAGACTCAACAAAATGAAATTGTAGTTGAATTTAGGCTAAGAAGAGTAATTTTGATTCTCTCTTTGTCCTTCTCTTACCTACAACTTGATGTTATTTTTAATTACCTTTATTGATATTTTTGTTTCTATATCACCTTCATTTCCAAATATATCCCTTCCCTTTTTTATGACAGAAAGAGGGAGAAAGAAAGAAAGAGATTCAGAAAGAGACAGTTACAGAGACAAGACAGAGAAGAGACATGGGTCTTCTTAACATTAGCAAAATTCTGTTCCCCTAATCTTCTTTATCTGCAAAGAATGAAGGAAAGAACATTTTCTCTTTTGTTTTTCAACATAAAATCTTTATAATCACATTCAATTTAATTTTGCTGTTGTTCTTCCCATTTCCATTTCCTTTGTTATTGTCATTATTAGTCTTATTTATATGGCTCTGCTTCACTTTGTATTTGTTCAAAAATATGTCTTCCCATGATTCTCTGTATTTTTCATATTCATTATCTCATAAGACAGAATAATATTGCATTACTTTAATCTACCACAATTTACTTAGGTATACCCTAGCCCATTTGGTATCAATTTTTTGTTTCTTGCTCTTTGTTTTCCAACTGTGATCTCCTTGGGATATATGCTAGCAATGCAACCAACTGTTATTCCTGACTATGAGGGAAGAAAGCCTTGAGATGAAGCAAAACTCTTAATGGGACAACCAATTTGACCCACATATATGGAAAGGACAGAGAATTGGAGATTGATGAAAAAATACAACCCAATAGTTTGTAAGTCATAAGAGACAGAAGTAAATGAAACATTGACAAAAGAACAAGTCAAAGGGGCAGTCACATATCATAACTAAAGCTGACATCATGACATCACTAAACCTAAAAATCAAAGCCCCACATTCATACCTCTACCATGTGAAAGGGACTATTGACCGTACATTCATCTCATCCTGTACTATTGTGCCTTCCTCACAATTCCCATTTATAATTCCAAAGGACAAATTGGAACAAACAGAATGGAAAGGATCCTGAAAAACACAGAAATCACATGAAGGAAATAAAAGTATTTAACTTAGAGAAAAAAAGAATGGAGATATACATACCATCTTTCTTCAAGTACTAGGTCCCTCAGCCATAAGAGGGAAGATAAATTCATCATAACTCAAGTCATCAGAACTAGATAAAAGATGTAAAAGATGGATAAAAGAGTAAAAGATGAGTTGGTTCTAATAGGAGGATAAACTTAACTATTAGCCCTTTCCCAAAATTGAATGGGAAATAGTGAGTTACCCTTTCTTATACATCTTCAAGCATAATTGCATGATCTCTACCAGATGCATTTTAGAAGGAATTTTTCATTTGACAAATTTGGATGAAATCATTTTTACAAGTGCTATAATTCCATAATTCACATGAGGCTTGAGGAGATAGAATATTGGCCACATTTTAGAGATCAAGAGGAGGACCTGAGGAGCCTACAGCTTACGTTGCATAGAAAGAAATTACCAAGCATCATCTTGCAAAAAATCAATGTTTATCAAGTCATGAAAGATCTCAGAATTACCAGGAATTTATTTTCATGGGTCTTAGATTCTTCTACTAATTTGGAAATATAATTAAGCAATGATGCTGTTGCTGCTGCTGATGAAAATATACTGGCTGACTTAAAAGATTTTCCTTGAAATTTGCCTTTATTAAATTCACATGGGCAGCAAAGCAGTGAGATCCCCTCCCCCTATCAGTTACAACATGTGGATTTAGGAAAGTGGGAGCATTGCAAAAAAATGTTTTTAATTGTAAATATGCTTTAAAACATCTCTGAATTGTCAAGAGGAAAACCTTTCCCCACAATATAGAATCAAAACTCTGGCAATCTCTTCTTAAAGGGAAAGGATCAAACACATCTAAGGGAAGGGTGGATCATTTCAAAAAGAGTTCCCCATTACCAAAACATGATCAGCTAACAAAATGAAAAAAGCATGAATTTATCCAAATATATTTTTATCTTTCATGATGGATTGTTTTCTTTCAAATCATAATAAGAAATGTCAATTCACTGTCATCAATTCTACTTTGACTCTCTGCCCATGTTTATGTTTGTTTCATACCAGGTCTATATCTGTAAGCTTCAATATTTTAAGTGTGGCTAATAATGTCAATTGGTAGCACAGAGGAGAAAAGGCAACTTAAATCTCAGATTTTATTAAGGCATGGATGTTAGGATTACTAAGTGAGAACTGAGGTTGTCTGGATAGTTACAAGGTGAGAACTCAGGTTGACTTGATAAGAGGGGGCAAGCTCATTGGCTGAGGTGGTTCTTCCCAGAAGCCCTTGCATTATCCCACGCCCATTCTCTGGGAGAATAAAAGAGAGGACAGCACTGGGCGCAGAGCAGATCGGCCTGGAGAAGGATAAGAGCTGGAGGAGATTCAGAGCCAGGATTCAAGAAGGAAGACTCTGAATTGCATCAGGCTTGACGGGGCTCTCTGCAGGAAGGGAAGTCACTTCTAAGCACAAGAGTTAACAGCAACTGCCTGGAGACAACGGTTCGTTACAGGAAGAAGAATCTGTTAGAGAGATTTGAGTAGACACAGCAGATCTCTTCCCAGAGAGCGATCCAGCAGCTTCTGGAGACAACAGCCCGCTACAATTGGCGCCCAACGTGGGGCAAGGACTTTTGCTTATCCTGACAAGAGGAGCTAGACCAGACCTTCGCAATTTGGCGCCCGAACAGGGACAGACACAGTCCTGATTCCAGTGGAAAAGCTTCAGATCTAGATCTCAGTCTCTCTGACCCAGAACCGTGAGTAACGAGGAAACTTTGTTAAAGATTAAGTGAGCGTGCTAATAGATAAATAAGGAACTTAACTTGTTAAGGGCTAAACCAGGAATCTCTTATAGCTGAAATGGGGCAGATGTTAGCTATATTCAATCCCTGGACCTCAGCCGACTCAACCCCAGCCCCAGAAGCAACCTCAGCTCCATTCAGGAGTGGTACTATAGAGAGTATAATCAACATAATTGAGGAGCAGAGTTTACTTGTAACCTGGGTACAGATTGCTAAACTCTTGGCTGCATTAAGACGCACATCCCCTTGGTTCTTAGAGGAAGAAAAGATAGATGTAGATAAATGGAAGCTAGTGGGATATGAAATGAAAGAATTTCAAGCAAAAAATGGGCCTCGTTCAATTTCTGCAGAAGTATTTTATATCTACAACATAGTTCAATTAGCCTTAAACTATCAAGCAAGTTGTAGGAGAAGGAAAAGTTCTAAAAATGAACAGAGGAGGAAGTGTGAGAAAAAAAGGAAAGATCAAGATCTTTCCCTAGAGCAAGAGGATTTAAATGAGGAATTATGGTATGATTCTCTTGAAGAAGCTTCAACCCTGCCTAGAGAACAGATTATTGACAGGCCCACATCAACCCCACCTTCAGAGATGGAGGAAGAAAGAGGGGAAGAGGCAGAAACACAAACAGAATTGCCTGTGAAGCAGCCTAAGCCTATGACAAGATTAGAAAAAGCATTGGTTAAAGCTAAGAGAGAAGGACAGGATATAAGTGATTTTATACATGCATATCCTGTGATTGAAGAGATTGATTCTGTAGGTAAAAAAAGGAGAAGATATGCACCTTTAGATTTGAATAAAATTAAGGATTTGAAAAAAGGTTGTACCCTTTATGGGGCTACATCAGCTTATGTCAAAATGTTACTAGATGGTTTGTCTTATGAAGTCCTAACCCCGAATGATTGGAAATCCATAGCAAGGATATGCCTGGAACCTGGAGAAAATTTATTATGGCTTGCGGAATTTCATGAATTATGTAAAATTCAAGCCTGATGCAATACCCTTTAATCCTCAAGGGCAGGCAATAGTAGAGAGAAGAAACAGAGATATTAAGACACTCCTCCAAAAACAAAAGAAAGGGGGAGCCACAGGTAACCCTAGAGAACTTCTAAATTTAGTTCTCTATACCATTAATTTTCTAATTTTTGACAAAGATGCACTGGCTCCAGCAGACAGGTTTTATAACCCACCAGAAGGGCAGTGTCCAGTGCGAGCAGCTCCACTGTCCTTAGATAATCGCCAGGTGATGTGGAGAGATCCAGAAAGTGGTGAATGGAAGGGACCAGATAGGTTAACTGCCTGGGGGAGAGGGTTTGCTTGTATTTCTTCAGCAGGAGAAGGAATCAGATGGGTGCCAACGAGTCATATTCGCCTTGTCCACCAGAGAGAGACAAAAAAAGAGAAAGACCTCAAAATAAAGGAGAAGATCTAAGAAACATCTGACACTGAAAGATCATGGATAATAAGAAGACTGTTAAAGAACTTTAAAAACCAGCAGGAATCATTGGACTTCCTCACACAAGATGAGACTAATGGACAATGGACTTATGGACATTTATAAATTTTCAATTTATGATTATTTGATTATGATTATGTTATATACTTCTAGCATGTGTTATGTTACTATGTTACTATGTGCTTATGTAATTTATGTAATTATCTGTAATACTTCCCATATTGATGGATTTATGTTTCAAGGTCATGACTGTCCTATGTTCTAAATCAAAAGAAAGGGGGAGATGTTAGGATTACTAAGTGAGAACTGAGGTTGTCTGGATAGTTACAAGGTGAGAACTCAGGTTGACTTGATAAGAGGGGGCAAGCTCATTGGCTGAGGTGGTTCTTCCCAGAAGCCCTTGCATTATCCCACGCCCATTCTCTGGGAGAATAAAAGAGAGGACAGCACTGGGCGCAGAGCAGATCGGCCTGGAGAAGGATAAGAGCTGGAGGAGATTCAGAGCCAGGATTCAAGAAGGAAGACTCTGAATTGCATCAGGCTTGACGGGGCTCTCTGCAGGAAGGGAAGTCACTTCTAAGCACAAGAGTTAACAGCAACTGCCTGGAGACAACGGTTCGTTACAGGAAGAAGAATCTGTTAGAGAGATTTGAGTAGACACAGCAGATCTCTTCCCAGAGAGCGATCCAGCAGCTTCTGGAGACAACAGCCCGCTACACATGGGTTTGGGTGATTTTTGTCCATCAAACTAATGCATTATCAGCATGACATTTCTAGCAGCAAAGAGTTTTTTCTTCAAATAGAATTTTGGAATTGAGATTCAAGCAGTCATCACCAATGGGGATGACAGTGAGGTAAGGACAGAATTCCACTTTTAGCCAAGACTAAAATAACCCATCCATTCAACTCCAGTCACTAGGTGATAAATGCCAGGCAGGCAGGGCCAAGTAGATGGAGAATAGATAAATGCCCATTGCTCATTAGGCCTGAATGCCTTTAATTTTCTTTGCTATGCTTGCAAGCTGCAACCTACTCAACCTCTATGAAATACTAAATATAATCCTATTAATTTGATAGTCTGAGAAAACAAAGTTTGAGCAATTAGCAAAGTTAAAATAGAGTTTTTTGCAGGAAACAAAAAACTTTGAGAAATAGTATTCTTAAATTTCAGGAAGCTAAAATCTTCCTAAAGTAATATCTCATTGATATTGACTGATTTTGTGGAGCCAAGGATGGACAGAAAGTCAAAATGGCAGAGTAAAAAGAGTGAAACATTTCATCAGAAAAGCAATAGACTTTTAAAAATAGATTGAAAAGAGATAATTTAACCATTATTGGACTGCCTGAAGAACACACTGAAAAAAAAGAACTGAGATATTATATTTCAAGAAATCATAAAGATGTCTGATTTTTCTTAGATCTCATTATATAAAAGGATGAGAAGTTTAAAAAAAAAGATTGATGAAATGGAATATAGTTTGTCTTGCTTATAGAAAATTCCATTAAATGAGGCAATGAATGTAAATAAAATATTTTACAAATCTTAAATCATCAAAGGGAGTAGAATTTCTTATTTTGTGTGTGTGTGTCATGAACCTCTTTGGCAGTATAAACTTAGTGATTCCCTCTCAGAATAAATTTTCTTTAATAATTGTGGGGGGTAAAACTTTGGTTATAGTTAGTGCAAATAAAGCAATTATTTCCTGAGTTCACAATTTCAAATCTATGAACACTGGTTTTTACTTAAATAAAGTAACCAGAGGCATCATGGCATAGAGGCTAGAGATTTCATCTTTGACTGAGGCTTGAGTTCAAACCCTTTCCCTACCACATGCATGAACCTGGACAACTCATTTAATATCTCTGTACTCTAAGGCCAATGATATCAAATTCAATAGGAATGAGGTTCACTGAGCCATACATAAAGTACATAATGATTTAGAAATCTACATATTAGCATTATCTTTGTTTTATTGTTATTTTTATTTATTTTGTTAAATATTTCCTAATTACATTTTAAAGTAATTCTGGCCACACTGAGAGTACTGAGGGCCATATGCAACCCTTCTGGGACACATATTTGCCATCTCTGTTCTAGGTAATTCTCAAGTCTACGAGTTTCAGAAGAGGTACCAATCTGCATTGATCTAGATACCTCAACTGGGAGTACCCTATGTGTAATAAAATCATATATCTAGTCTTTATACTATCCTTATTATTGATAAATAGGCCTGCCCCTTTCAGGGTTCTTTTTGATTGGTATTATTACAGTCTCCCACTAAAGTCAATAGAGAACCAGAGACAGCCTTGTATGGAGATTCTCAAATGCTCTGCCAAGAGAACACAAATTTTAATTAGAAAGAGCATGACTACAGAATCTTAGAATCATAGAACTATGTTAAAGAAATCTTTCTACCTTTATAGGACCTAGCAGAACTTGTGCTCCACAAATGTAGCTTTAAAAACCTTTGCGCATGGTCAAGAAAATCTAGTTTATTCCTGCCATTCAAGGATCCACTTGGCTAGGTGTGAATGACTTTTTGGCTACAACAATTCATTGAATACATCTACTGAGGCACAGAGGGGTTGCTTTTTTGTAATAGTAGAAGGAGGAACCATATTAAATCACGGATTCTTGAAGTCACAAAATATCAAATTGTTACCAAAATTGTTGGGATGGATTTTTAGGGATCTATTCATGTGTCTTGTCTGGTTCCTTTTTGATCAATACCATATATTTTCAAGATTTCCCCCAGTGGAATGGATGGATGAGAATATTTTGTTCCAACCATGAAAATGGCTGAAGCAGATGCTGTGGAACATAGAGTGAAGAACATCCTCTGTATACTGGATTATCACCTGTCATTTTGACTTTGGATCTTGCCTCTAGGGGACTTTAGTGGTTGCTATAGAGAGATTGAGGCTAACTTTGTGTAACTCTGCATCACTTAAATCTAATTTACACTCAAGTAAAGATATCATGCTGATGTCACTGGTCATTTCCAACACAAAGGATCAACAACAACAGCAACATTTTCTTAAAAAAAAAAAAAAAAACTTTTATTTTCAAAACATATATATATATATAGATTTCAACATTCACCTTGCAAAATCTTGTGTTCCAATTTTTTTCCCTTCCTTCCCCACTCCCTTCTCCTAGATAACAATTAATCCAATATATGTTAAACATGTGTAATTCTTCTATTCATATTTCCACAATTATCATGCTGCACAATAAAAATCAGATCAAAACAGAAAAAAATGAGAAAGAAAACAAAAGGCAAGCAAACAATGACAAAAATGCTATGCTATGATCCACACTAAGTCCCTACAGACTTCCCTTTAGGTGCAGATGGCTCTCTCCATCACAAGACCATTAGAACTGGCCTGAATCATCTTGAACAGCAACATTTTCAAGAGGGATAGCCAGGGCCCTATCATAGGACCATAGATATGGATTTAGAAAATGTCATGAACCATTTTTCAGATAAGAAACTGAGGTCCAGAGAGATTAATTGACTTGACTGAGAACTTAAATTTATAGCTAATAAACAAAGGAATAAAGATTCAAAGATCTTTGAAATCCAAATTCATCATTTTCCCACTGTAGCTAGCATTCTGCCTCTGCTATGACTATAAACAAGATGACTCCAATTGGCTTGATCAAGAATGGAATCTTCGATCTGACTGTTGGCAGTAAGTCTGATATGAAGCAGTTATAGATGATGAAAGAGAATAGGGTATTAAGTAACAATAGTAATAGCTCGCCTTTGTTTGGTCAGTTAGGCATGTCTGACTCTTCTTGATCTCATTTGGGATTTTTTGGGCAAAGAAACTTAAGTGATTGGCCATTTCTTTCTCCAACTCATATTCCAGATGAGGAAACTGAGGCAAACAGGGTTAAGTGACTTGCCCAGGGTCACACAGCTAGTAAGTGTTTAAGGCCAGATTTTAATTCAGATCTGCCTGACCCAAGGCCCAGCACTCCATCCACTCTGTCACCATTAACAAGCTGGTCCATCGTAACTACTCAAAAAACTACAATGGTAGCCTATCACCTCCAAGGTCAAATACAAAAATTTCTTTTTGGTGTTCAAAACCCTTTATAACTTATCTTGCTGCCTCATGTTTCTAATCTTCCTATACCTTATACTCTCATACCAATGGGGCTCAATTCAGTGACACTGGTCTCTTTGCTTCACACAGTGATGGTTAGGAAATGCTTATTGACTAACTGACAAGACTATCTCTGACTGGGCATTTTCTCTGGTTGTACTTCTTACATAGAATGCTTTTCCTCCTCTTCTCCACCTATTGGAAGCCTGGGGGCTTCCTTCAAATCTCAATTAAAGTCCCATCTTTTATAAGAAGCCTTTCTCATCCCCTTAATTCTAATGCCTTTTCCTCCTTTGACTAATTATATGTATATATATATATATATATATATATATATATATATATATATATATAAATTTTATAATATTTATATTTCTATATATGTTTCTATTGAAATATATATATATATATTTATATTTAAATATATATAGATACTCATATATATATATTTATATTTAAATATATATAGATACTCATATATATATACAAATACATGTTTTTTATATACATCCATACATATTATATATGTATGTGTGTATGTATATAACTGAGAGAGATGTACAATCTGATATATATAGTATGTGTATATGTATGTGTGTATGTATATATATGTATGTGTATAAATACATACATATTTAGAAACATATATCTCAATGTGTGTGTGTGTGTGAATGTATGTAATCTAGTTTGTGCATAATTGCTTCCATGTTTGGGAAGGGAAAAGATTCATAGATTGGGAGCTCTTTGAGACCATGGGCTTTTTGGGGGGGATTGTTGGTTTTTTTTTCCCCATTCTTTGTTATACTTAATGCATAGTGCAATATAGTACACATATTATACATTTATTAAATACTTATTGACTTATTAAATAACTGACTGATTTATGTTATACGTTAAGATTTACACAGCTCTTTCCCCATAATTTCCCAAAACAGGTAGTACAAGTATTATTATCTCCATTTTACAAATAAAAATACTTGGTCAGATAAAATGATCTGCTAAAGGTAAGAATTGGTAAATGAGAAATAATAATAATTACATTTATATAGCACCTATTTTGTACCCAACACTATAATAAGGGCATTACAAGTATTATTTCATTTGCTCTTCACAACAACCCTATGAGTTAGATGCTATTATTATCCCTATTTTTCAAATAAGGAAATACTTAGATAAAGAGAGCTTAAGTCTCTTGCCTAAAAACACACAACTAGTAAGTATCTGAGAGTTAGAACTCAGTTCTTCCTGACTCCAGAACTGACCCTTCATCCACTGATGCACTTAGTTACCCATAAATGGACTCAGATTCATGTCTATTCCTCCATTATAACATACCGTGGCTCTCTGTTGTAGACTGAGTCAGGATTACTCCTAAAATAACTCCCAGGTCTCCTAACTCCCCACAGACTAGGTAATTCTAGTCTGCTGCTCTAAGACACATTCAGATCTAAAAATAAAGGGAGGAGTACTTGAAGGGAAACGTTTGGGATTTTAAAATAGTTTCAGATGTTGGCTGGACTCAGATTTGGAGTGGGGGGTAGGGGAGGCAGGGTGATAAGTCCTGCCATCCTGACATGGTCTGTGCTTTTCTGGCATCAAGTACATCTGATGCCAGACCTTAGTTGACTTCAGATTTTAATCATGGGGGCTGGATGGGATCATTGTTAAGTAACAGAGGAAAAAAAAACAAAAAAACAGGAATTGGCAGGGGAAAAGGTTCATAGAGCCCCAGGGCTAGAAAAAGCTTTTAGAGATCATTTGGTTCAACTCCCTTATGTCACCAAGGAGAAAACGGAAAGCTAGAAAGGTTATCAAAATTATCCCAAGTTACATAGCTATTTATTGGCCAAACCAATAATAAAACTTAGGTCTCCAGACTCCCATTCCAAAGTTTTTCTCCACCATTCCTGGACCTGCCATTGGGGAAGAAAGGCCAAAAAATATATATATTTCTCTCAATGATAGATACAATGTAATCTCTTGTAGTGCTGGAGCCAATGCCCCCAGACATGCAATGGGCATAAGGCATTTATTTCTATCTACAGCAGAACACACCAACAGGTGGTGGGACCTCTGTGTCTGAAATGTGAGTGTTTTCTGGGCTGCCAAAAAATTTAAGCTATTACGAAAGGGTTGGACTGATCAAAAATGGTGATTTAAACCACTTAGTTTTAAGGCAAATTGCTCCCTATCCCATCTATTGAGGAGATTCCTTTCCTTAAAGCTAAGAGATTAAAATCTCCATTTTGATTGGTTTAAGGTTCACCATTTTTGTTTTAAATCTATTATTCTAGTCCTTGCTGAAGGGTTGTTGTTGTCCAGTTATTTCATTTGTTTCTGGCTCCTCATTACCCCATTTGGAGTTTTCTTGGCAAAGATTGTGTTGTCATTTCCTTCTTCAGCTTATTTTACAGATGAGGAAATTAAGGCAAACAGGATTGAGTGACTTGTCCAGGATCACATAACTAGTAAGCCAAATTTGAACTCACATAAGATATACCTTTTTGACTATTTTTAGCCTCTATCTACTGGGCCACCTAGTTGCTCTGCTGAAGAGTTGACCCTCTGCCTACCTAAAATTCTTTCCAACCTCATCTAAGAAAGAGACTGATCGCTAGAGCAGCCACAATCACAAGGGGAGCCAAATTTTTCATAATTTTCCATCATTCAGTTTTGATTATTTTGTGGTGGTTGAACTCATTATCTGTATTTTTTTTTCCTGGTTCCACTAAATGGACCTTACAGCAGTGATTAGAATCTAGGCCAAATTCAGAAAGCATTTCTCTAGATCTCCAAAGGAAAGCTCATTCCTTCTCATATTGGATGAAGAATTATGAAGTTCTGAAGAATCAGTAGCCTACTGACATTTTTACCAGCCTGTATGATGCACAAAACTATATATATCACATTGACTTTACAAAGACCTTTCCCTATAATTCCCCAACAGGTAGTAAAAGTATTATTATCTCCATTTTACACATGAGGAGACTAAGACTTGGCCAGATAAAGTGATAAAGCTTAAAGTCACAGTTAGCATTTGACATTTCCCTCCTGCCTACACCAACCACGCAGATTTTCAGTGGTCAGGGGGACCAGCTGTTGCTACGATGCTTCCTTCTCTACTGATTCCAAGGGTTGCTATCTTATTTGGAACATTGGTCTGTTGTGAAAAGAAGGAACAAGGAAACCAGAGAGGGGGCTGTTTATAAGTTGATAGGGAAGGCCTACAGAAGATAAGACTAGACTTCTATTTTAAGACTTTATTTTTGCAACTTCCTTATAAACAAGGCTCTTGGAACCAAAATGAGTAATCCAGAGATTGTCCGTTATTGTTCCAGTGTCTAGGGTGAAAGTTAGAATAGGTCATTCACTTGAACATATTTTAGTAAAGAAATGAAGACTGATAGATAAGAAAAGTGTTATACATATTTTATTGATTTTAGGAAGGCCTCTATCACTGTCTTTGTAGCCTCGTGGATAAAGTCAAGAAATGTGGACTGATAGTATAATTTAGGTAGCTTCAAAGTTGATTGAACATTTATATCTAAAGAGGATTGATTAATGCATTGTTAGCCATCCAAAGGTTTGGCCTTTTTTTTGTTACCCAAAAGTAACACAAAAATATTGTTTTCAGTCCTTTTCTGTGTCTCATTTTTATCAGTGACTTGCATGATAGATGGACTACTTAAACTCATGAGTGAACAAATCTCAAAAGAATAACTAACGTGTTGAATGACAGAATGGGGATTCAAAAAAGGCCTGAATGGTTTAGAATGATTGAACAAATCTAATTTGATAAAAATACTTGTCAAGACCTAATCAGCTACAAAATGATAAGATGAGGAAGATAGCTCTGGCTTAACAGTAGTTAATGTGACAAACATAGTTTTAAAACTAACTAAAACCTGATTAACAGAATGAATCAGAGGTATGATGCCTCTGGTTATAGTCTTAACTGCATTAATAAAGCTAATGTGTTCAAGACCAAGGAAGTAATTGTCCCATTGTAACTGCTCTGGTTAGACCACATCTGGAGTGTTGTATTTCCTTATTTTAAGTGGAACATCAACAAACTGGAGCTTATCTTGAAGATGTCAACAGGGATGGTGAGAGAATTTGAAACCATGCCATATGAGAAATAGTTGAAAAGGAAGAAAACATTTAATTTTTAAAAGACAAAATGTGGAGATGGGGGGAAGGAGAGGAGGCTACATGTCTTTAAGTATGAAAAACTGCCATCACAGAATAGAAAATGATTAGATTAATTCTACTTGACTTTGGAGGGGAAAAATAACAGATGTGTGTGGGACACATTAAAATTTTTGTATAAAGTGAAAAAATGTTACAATTAGAGCCGTCCCAAAGTGAAAATGATCATCTTCTTAGATGGTGATTTCCTCATCACTGACTGGTTACAGACAGATGTTGAATAATCACTGATCAGGTTGTAATTGTTCAGCCATTTCAATTGTGTCTGATTTTTTTTTTTTTTTTTTTTTTGTAACACATTTGGGGTTTTATTGGCAAAGATATTGTAATGGTTTGCCATTTCCTTCTCTAGCTAATTTACAGATGAGGAAACATCTGTACAACAGGTACAAACAGATTTAAGTGACATGTCTAAGGTCACACATCTAGTACACGTCTGAGACCAGATTTGAAGGTCAGATTTTCCTGACTCCAGTACTCCAGCACTCTATCTGCTGTGCTTTCTAGCTTCTCCACTTGTCACTTGTCAGGACAGCTGTGAATTAACAAAGGGACTTCATGTACTGCATAAGTGATTGGATTAAGTGAGTAAATTCATTTCCAATTCTTAAATCTTCTGGTTTTGTGTTTTGTGCTCTAGAAAACAAAGCAAAACAAAACAAAACAGTTCCCTATAATTGCCTTCAAAGCCAAGATTCTTCACTTGGAAGGTGATTTTTTTTTTTCTTTTTTTCTTTTGTACTTAATTGGGTAAGCTGAGTTGCCTGTTAAGCCTGCCTTCCCCGTTGGAAGTCATGAAGTTTGATCTGTGTTATTTAGGAGAGCCACAACAAAGTTTACTAACTTCTTTCTGAGAATCTATCAAGAAATCACAGCTGGGTACCTTTAGGAAGGTTTATGTAGAGAGGAAAATGTTTCTATTGGTACCACTAATCATATTCCCCTGAAAACACACACACACACACACACACACACACACACACACACACACACACACACATACAAGAACACAGATTTGAAGATTTCCATAAAATATGTAATTAAATTCCCATGATTCTGAGCAGACTTTTGTAGAGTCGATTTTTTATTAAAGAATGGGGTTAATTAAGTAGCTTCTGAGGTTCCTTCTTATTCTGAAACTTTAGAATTCTGTGTGAAACTCCAGCAACACCCTTATCTACTCTATTATTTTTGTAGCTCCTTACATTTCCTTTACATAGCCTCCCCCTCCTTCAAACACCACCCACATTTCAAAGCACTCCAAACCACAGCTCACAAGTCCCCACAGATCTATTTCTTTTACTATCCAACCAGTAGGCACATTAATTCAAACCGAAAGACATTTAAACATCATAGCAGAGTGAATGATAAGAGTATTTCTCATATACCTATGGGCATATATAATCTCTTACAGATTACCATGCCACCAGTGGGGGAGAACATGGCTAGAGAACATGTGTGGCCAAAGAATAAACATGAAAAAAAACATATATTTAGCGGGTATGTACATGGTTAGAACAATTCATACCTCTGAAGCTAAAGCCACTGATGACTTCTGCCAAATTTTGTTCCTTGCCCCACCTTTTCCCTGATGGACAGATTGGATGCCCTTTGCTACTACCTAATCTTTATCTTCTCCCATAAAGAAGAGGTTTCTTAAACCTTTTTGTTCTAATAATCCAAAGAACCATTTTCAGTTTTTTCATGATGTACAACTAAGTCAGCTATATCCAATCAACAAGTCAATATAAGCTTTTGGCATTTTAAAGTTTTCCTTTTGACTTTTATTTTTCCTCTTGGGCAGGGGGTATCCCTAAATTTAAACTTTTAATTCAATTGTGTCTTGAAATTCCTTTTAACAACTGTCCTATTTCTGATCTTCTGATCATTCATCTGCATTCTATTCATCATCTCAAGGACTCCTTTGAGCAAATCTGCCAAGGAATTGTGTCATGTTCAGGAAGAAGTAGTCCTTTCCAATCCCCTATAATTCCCTAGTTGCCATATGAATTAACTTTGGGGAATAACTCTAGGGTAAAAATAGTGCCTGTCTAAGATGACAGGAACAAATAATGACAAATGTTGGAGGGGATGTGGGGAAACTGGGACACTAATACATTGCTGGTGGAGTTGTGAAAGAATCCAGCCATTCTGGAGAGCAATCTGGAATTATGCCCAAAAAGTTATCAAACTGTGCATACCCTTTGACCCAGCAGCGCTACTACTGGGATTATATCCCAAAGAAATACTAAAGAGCGGAAAGAGACATATATGTGCCAAAATGTTTGTGGCAGCTCTTTTTGTTGTAGCTAGAAACTGGAGGATGAATGGATGTCCATCAGTTGGAGAATGGTTGGGTAAATTGTGGTATATGAAGGTTATGGAATATTATTGCTCGGTAAGAAATGACCAGCAGGAGGAATATAGAGAGGCCTGGAGAGACTTAAATCAACTGATGCTGAGTGAAATGAGCAGAACCAGAAGATCACTGTACACTTCAACAACAATGCTGTATGAGGATGTATTCTGATGGAAGTGGAAATCTTCAACATAAAGAAGATCCAACTCACTTCCAGTTGATCAATGATGGACAGAGGTAGCTGCACCCAGAGAAGAAACACTGGGAGGGGAATGAAAATTGTTAGCACTAATATCTGTCTGCCCAGGTTGCATGTACCTTCGGATTCTAATGTTTATTGTGCAACAAGAAAGTGATATTCGCACACATGTATTGTACCTAGACTATATTGTAACACATGTAAAATGTATGGTATTGCCTGTCGTCGGGGGGAGGGAATAGAGGGAGGGGGGGTAAATTGGAAAAATGAATACAAGGGATAATATTATAAAATATATATGTATATATATAATAAAAAATAAAAAAAAAAATGAAATGGAGAAATGTTTAACAAAATAAATAAATATATAATTCAAAAAAAAAAAAAAAATAGTGCCTGTAACCCTTGTGAGTTGAGCCTTAGATCTTTTGTTCTATATCTCTGTCTGTTATGAATTCCTGACCTCAATAAAATCAATGGTTTCTCTACATTGCCTTCAAATGCCTCGGATTCTTTCACTCCACTACCCCCACCCAGCTGCCTTGGTATCCTGGATCTGTGGTGATTAAATTCTAGACTTCATAAAGTCGATGATATCGATATGGCGGGCACATCCAAATTGTTTTGCCCGTATTCCTTGGAGAGACGGTTGACAGACTGAGACAAGATGGAAGTTAGTCATTAGTGATTTTGTTTAAAAAAAGGGGCTTGACTCAATGCAAAGGCCCTGGTGGCTTAAATATTCCTGGCTCAGGACAAACACAGTAAAGGTTCAGATTTCTGAAGCTGAGGTCAAGCTGGCATTTGAAGTTGGAGATAATTCTGCAGTTGGGGTTTAACAGTTGATTTGGAAATATTTGTACTTTACTTCATATTCTTTTCTTTTAATTGTTCCATTTTCCAGATGTTTATACTCAGATGACATTTCAAGTGAGATGACTGACAGCTACAGTCAACCTTTGAAGGCCTGTGTGGCTCAGACCTATTTAGCCAGAGGTTTCAGAGTAAACTAAGTAAAAACACGGGAGGGGAAAAAAAAGGTGCTCCCAGCATGTTAGGAGATTTTCAAGAAATCCTCCACACCAAAACAACAAAGGAGGGGACCAGGAAATAAAGTATTAATGTCATGTTTCACCATTAGCTTACCACCTGCTCTGTACGATCATTACTCAGCATCGAGGGGGGAAAGGCTAATCTGTAGCACATTTATATCAACAAACTTGAACAAAACCCTGCCTAATTATCCCATTGAACCTGTGTCCGCTTGAAATGCAGTGCCGTTTCCCAGTCTGGCCGGACGCCAACTTCAGCAAGCTGGTGTCCATAAGTGCTGCTGGCTAATGACAATGTCCTTTCATTCCAGGGGTAACATAATTGCCAAAAACAGTTTACAGGTCCATTATTTTTATGACCATACTTCAGAAAGAGGTTGGCAGAGAGATTCCTGGTTCATTTGAGACAAGCGATCGCATCCTGGTGATAACATGATTAGGTCTCTACTCTCTAAAAATAACTGCTTTTTAATTTAAAATTTTTTCCAGTTCCTGCCAAAAATGAGGAAGCACAGTGAAGAAGGCAGTTCAATATAGGGAAAATAGAGTCTCTGTACTAGGTTCTATACACAGGAGACCTGGATTCTAGTCCTCCCACCACTTATTGGATGATATATGCATTAATTCAACAGTCATTTCTTAAACCTTTATTGCTTCTAAAGCACTATGCTTGACTAATGCTGGGGGAGGTGCAAAGATAATACAGAGAGACCCATGAGGGTTCCTGACTTCTTGAATTTATGATCCGGTCACGTGACCTTGAGCAAATCACTTAATCTAGCTAAACCTAGTTCCTTTATGTGAATAATGACCATTTCATTGCCTGATTCACAAGGCTGTTATAATGGTAAATGAGATATAAAGGCATTTTATTTCCCCAATGGTAGAGCACTAAATAAAGGCAAAAGATGATTATTAAGGATATTCTTAATGCCTTTCTGTAATTATCCCTTACTAATACAGTCACTATGAGCACCAAAATATAATTGGTGTCTCTACAGATAGCAGAAGTACTCCAGTATGTACTTATTTGGAAAAATCCAAATATATACAAAAAAAATCTAGGTGAAAAAGGGAAAAAGTTATATCTTTAGTAAAGTTCTTGGCTACCTAGAACTGAAAATTAGAAATTTGCAGAAATTTCTTGCTAACTGATCAAAAGATTTATTACTGAGGCATATTTACAAAAGTATCTGCTCCCTGCACAATGGCATAGTACGTGCTGGAGTAAGCCATGGGCAATGTTCTTTCATTCCAGGGGCATTATTTTTATAACCATATTTCAGAAACGGGTTGACTGAGAAAAATTCCTGGTTCATTTTAGGGGAAATAGGCAAAGTAAATTAAGGAGCTTACAATTTGTTGGGTAAGTTATATACTTAAGCATGGTGGATAATGGTGAGGAAGTCAGGGAAGAACTATCAATTGCTGATATGGAAAGAAAAAGATCAGAGAAATGTTGTAGAAAGACTATCACCAAAGCTTGGCAACTGATTAAATATGAGGGAAAAGGAGTGCTAATGAAAAGGGGACTCTAAGCATGGCTGAAACTATGGTAGTTCCCTCAACATTTATGTATTGTCTTCTCCCATTAGAACTGAGGACAAGGACTGTTTTCCCTTGTTATCTTCCCCCTTTGAATTGTCTTCAAGAATCTATCTTTCTTTTTCCTTTGTGCTTAACACAGTGCCTTGCAATAATAAATACTTGTTTACTGACTGACTTGCTGTAGAGAAATTATTGATTGCACATGCATTATAGACAGGTCGAGGCTAGAATGATATTAGAGATAACTGCCTCAAAAAGATGAGATCTTAGATCTTAGAATGTCTGTTATTATGTCTGTGTCTGGGGATGTATGGATTATGTGTGTTATGTACAGATGCTATGTGAAGAATACTAAGAAAAGGAAAGAAGAAGCAGGAGAGACAGGAAAGTACACAACTCCTTGTTTTACATTCCTAGAATCACATCTCAAGTTTGAAATAATCTGAGTCTTCTTTCCCCCCCTTCCCCCTCCCATAGCTGATCAAGAACACTCTCTATAACATTGCTGACAACTGATCATCCAGGAGACATAACTGGAGTTGGGAAAGATTTGTGATTTGCCCCAGAGTGAGCAGCTATCTACATTAAAGAACTTTGCTCAGGAAGACAAGTATAAAGAGAAGCTACTGATTAGGACAGTCCCTGACCAAAGTAATGAATTTCTCAGTCATCCTAAGGACATTGCATTGTATGGATATTGTCTGAAGGATAAGTCCCATGGAGGTATGGAAATGTGCTGGAACATTTCTGAGGAGAAGCAGGAAACTAAACTGATTGGTTCTTGGTAACGAGGGTTGTCTTCTTTGGATTTAAAAGAGTTTAAAAGAGAGAGGGCTGTGCAATGTCACTAACCTCATTTTCTCTTCCAGAGCCATCTGGGTCCAGTTGCAAAATATAGATCAAGACAACAGGAGATGGCCCTGGATGCAATGGGAGAACTTAGCCTTTTAAAACTAAGGTCATCAAACCTCTTGAAAATTTGACTGAGCACCCATTTAATGGTTATAATAATGACAGATTAAGGAAGATTGGACTCTTGTTGCATTAGCTGCCTCTCCTTCATAACATATAAAATCAATAATTTCAACAGTGGAACTTAGTAAAGTTCCTAAGGCTTTGAGAACATA